>NW_021145299.1:25198-67125 GCF_002837175.3 Physeter macrocephalus
GGGATCTTCCCGGACCGGGGCACGAACCCGTGTCCCCTGCATCGGCAGGCGGACTCCCAACCACTGAGCCACCAGGGAAGCCCCATTCCCCAATTTTTAAAGACAGAAATACAAGGCAAACAAAACACAAACAGCGCACACAAACGCCAGCATCCAAAGAAACAAACGATCCCGTTCACAAATCGAGGAAAAGTCCAGCTGTTATGGCCTCTCTCCAACAGGGTACCCCCACTCAAATACAAAACAAACTGGCCTATTCCAGAGAAAGAGCCCCAAGTGGAGGAAAAAGTTTCCGGCTGTACACACCAGAACTACTTACCCTGCTGTATGGAGCCCGTCGGCTCCCACAGGTCAATTTCTTGTTCCCATTGCCAAGAGATGGGTCAGCTGGTGCCGCTTTGGGGAATTTTGAAGGGAAGATCCTCGGGACAGGTGGTCCCGGCAGCTGCTGGGGCCTTACCCGAAAATTCCCCAGCCAGGGCTGGTTGGCCGTGAGCAGCAAGGCTCCTGGCCGGCTTTGCAAAAATTGGTACTACTTGCCCCATGTCAGGCCGATAAATCCAGAGATGAGTCGTTGGGGCAAAGAATAGTGACTTCATTCACAAAGCCAGCATACTGAGAAGATGGTGGACCAGCATCTCAAAGAACCGTCTTCCCCGAGTTAGAATTCAGGCTCCTTTTATACTAAAAGGGGAGAGAGAAAGTCCTGGTTCTGGGTCAGACTCCGGAGGTGTTAATTTCTTTCTGCCCTCAGCCATTCACAGGTGGGCCTGGTCAGGAGGTTTCCCTTGAGCTAAACAAAGGTATTTTAGCTTAATGCTCATTACCTGGGAGGCAGGGTTCCCCGAGATGGGTCATTATGTATGATTTAAGCTTATAGGCAAAATCCCTTTAGTGATTAACTTGTAATCAAATACAAAAGTTCTTCCCTATTACAAAATGAGTGGAAAGTAGAGTTCCCAGTTTTCCCTACTATTAACATCTTGCACTAGTGTGGCACTTTGTTATAATTGGTAAATCAGTATTGATACATCATTATTAGCTAAAGTGTATAGACATATTAGGGTTCACTCTTTTTTTTTTGGAAGTATAGTTGGCTTACAATGTTGTTAGTTTCCGGTGTACAGCAAAGTGATTCAGCTATATATATATTCTTTTTCAGATTCTTTTCCATTATAGGTCATTATAAGATATTGACTATAGTTCCCTGTGCTATACAGTAGGTCCTTGTTGTTTACCTATTTTATATATAGTACTGTGTATCTGCTAATCCCAAACTCCTAATTTATCCCTCCCCCCACTTTCCCTTTTGGTAACCATAAGTTTGTTTTCTGTGTCTGTGGGTCTGTTTCTGTTTTGTAAATAAGTTCATTTGTATCATTTTTTAGATTTCACATATAAGTGAGATAATATAATATTTGTCTTTGGCTTAGATCACTTAGTATGATAATCTCTGGGTCCATTGCTGCAAATGGCATTATTTCATTCTTTTTTATGACTGGGTAGTATTCCATTGTATATATGTACCACATCTTCTTTATCCATTCATCTGTTGATGGACATTTAGATTGTTTCCATGTCTTGGCTATTGTAAATAGTGCTGTAATGAACATTGGGGTGCATGTATCTTTTCGAATTAGTTTTCTCCAGTTATATGCCCAGGAGTGGGATTGATGGATCATATGGTAGTTCTATTTTTAGTTTTTTGAGGAACCTCCATACTGTTCTCCATTGGCTGCACCAATTTACATTCCCACCAACTGTGTAGGAAGGTTCCCTTCTCTCCACACCCTCTCCAGCATTTATTATTTGTGGACTTTTTAATGATGGCCATTCTGACCGGTAGTGTGAGGTGGTACCTCATTGTGGTTTTGATTTGCATTTCTCCGATAATTAGCGATGTTAAGCATCTTTTCATGTGCCTGTGGGCCACTGGCTGTCTTCTTTGGAGAAATGTCTATTTAGGTCTGCTGCCCTCTAGTTTTATTTTTTGTTTCCAAAGACGACCTCAAACCCTGCCCAACCCCCAGAGCTCCCTCTTCAAATGCCTTGTCCCCTCCTTCAGCCCACAGTCCCCCAACTCCCAGCACGTTCCTCTCCCAGCCACAGCCCCCAAGGCCCCTGTTACCCCCTCAGAGAGACACACAGATGGGGCCCCAGCACTAGATTTTATTGCTTCCCTGGCAGAGAGGAGGCATCCTTTGGGCAAGTGCTGGGGGCGAGTTCGGGGCCCCTGGGGGAGTGTTTCTCGTCTCTGTGGTGTGAGGCTCAGATTCGGAGCTGGGGGTTAGTGGAGGCTCTTAGAGGCTGAGCTTGGCGTAGGGGTCTTTGGTCTGGGCGGGGAGACTCTGCCGGTGAGAAGTGGGTGGTCCCTCACTTTGGGTCAGTGAGCCCCTGGGGGGATCTGGGAGGGGCTGCGATGTCTCAGGGAGAGAAGGTGACCCGGTGGGTCCGTGAGAGCCCAGGGGCAGGGGGACACCGGAGGCTGTGTCCGCATCCTGCAGGGCCGGACAGGGGGCCCTGGCCACTGGGCCCCTCTGCGGGTCAGCCCACGGGGCGACCAGGCTGCAGTGGGCACGCTGGGGCTCAGAGCTCATCGTGGTGACGCGTCAGGTCCTCGCCGTAGTTGGTGGCCTGGCTGCCTACGAACATGTTCCAGTTGCCCAGGATCTCAGCCTTGCTCAGACGCCCGTCCTGGGTGGGGGTGGGGGGGTCAGAGGTCAGCAGGACGCCACGGGGCCCTGCCTGGGAGACTCCTCCCTGGAGCCAAGTATGGCTCCCATGGTCTCTGTCCCCCTCTCCCTGGGTCCCTGTCCCCCTCTCCCTGGGTCTCTGTTCCTGCTTTTCTCCGTCCCCACCTCGATCTCTTTGTCCCTCTTTCTTTCTCCAGCCAAATAGGGACCCCAAAGCCCCAGGCCCCCGTTTTGGTCATCTCTGCCCCACCGAGGCAGCCCCATCCCCCTGCGCCCCTGCACCTTGTCCGTGTCACTCTCGTGCAGCAGGTGGTTGGCCTCCACCAGCGGCTGGTCCTGGGCGGGGGGCAGCACCCAGTGGCCCACCTCACCCCCATCCAGCTGCCCGTCCTTGTTCAGGTCTCGGAAGTCCCGGAACTGTTCCCGCTCCGTCTTCACCCAGGCTGGCTCCTCCTCCCCGGGCTCTGCCGAGTACAGATCCGCTGGGGTTGGGGGTGAGAGGGGGCGACATCAGGCGCAGTTCCTGGGGCCTCCCAGCCTGGCTCTGACACTCCTGGACCCCGGAACCCCGGACCACCCACTTCACTTTCCTTCACCTCAGTTTCCTCTTCTGTTAAATGGAATTGATAACAAACCCGACTCGCAGGTGATCAGTACACTACACGTGGAACTGACTTCACTGATTGGTCATTTGATTGATTGAATCATCCATCCATTTGATTGATACCCGCATGAAACAGAGTGGGCACCGTGTGGTGCGGTGCCTGGCACATAGTAGGCACCCATACGAAGGAGCGATGAGTGAAGATTTTTCTAGGAGATCCTCTAAAGCTACACTTTGAACAGCTCGCCACACCCAGAACATCCCTAGAGATTCTAGGAGCCTCTCATTTGTTGCAATCATTTGTAAATGTTTGAAAAGCTCTTCACCCCAAGGCCCACAGATACATTTGGAAGACATTACAACCTGACAAGTCTTTTTATACCAGACACAAAGCCAACATAATTAGGACAGAATGCCTTCCTCTACTCCGGGGCCAGGCCAGGGAGCTGTCACAGGGAAGGATGTCCTCAAAGATGGAACAGGTGCCAGGCACACAATTACCCACTTAGCCTTCAGGCTTCCTTTTTTTTTTTTAAATGGTCTTACGTCTTTTTTTTTTTTTTTTTTTTTCCATGCCGTGTGTCTTGCGAGATCTTAGTTCCCCGACCAGGAACTGAACCTGTGGCCATGGCAGTGAAAACGCTGAGTCCTAACCACTGGACTGCCAGGGAAGTCCCTGGAGTTCTTTCTGACCAAAAAGAGAGAGAGAGACTTCTATCTTCCTCGAAGACAGAAAAAAATAAATGATGCTTAAATTAAAATGTCTTGCCTATGGGTTTGTTCCATAAAAGCATTCTATAAAGCAATGTTTTCAAACTTTAAAGACTTCCGCGTTTAATAGCCTTCCCTTCAACCAAATTCTTTGTACCCCTGAGGACAGGGACAGAGGCAGAACCAATGGGGAATTGGGGGGTGTCTTGAGGGCTCCCCGACATCCTGAATAACAGGAGATGCAGCATTTGCTGTGTAAATGCAGGCTCAAGACAATTTCCCTGACATCCTATCCCAACCAAACACAGCCCCTGAGCCCTGATTTTGTAGAAACTCCACACTTTCCCAGGAACGGACCTGCTCTGTGATATTCTCTACTCTATCCTCGACCACCAACATGCAGTAGGTGCTTGATAAATATTTCCTGGCCCGGCACACAGTAGGTGCTTGATAAATGCTTTTGCGGTCTGGCAAACAGAAGGGACTCAATAAATGTTTCCTGAGCCTGGTACACAATAGGTGTTTGATAAAGATTTGCTGGGCCCAGCAAATATATGTGCTCAGTAAATGTTCCTTAGGTCTGGCCACAGTGGATACTCAGTAAATGTTGGGTGGATGGCTGGACCTAGGCAGCAGCCCTGCCCCACTTCAGAGAGCCTTCGCTCTAATGGCTGATATATATCAGCTGCCACCGCTGCTCGGGAGAGGACAGGCCTCCTTGGGGAGGGAATCAGGTCGCACTCACCGATGTACTCGTCCACTTGCACATAGCCGTCTTTGTTCTTGTCCAGATCCTCCAGGGTTTCCTGGGGAGAAAGAGGCATCGGGGCTGAGAGAATGCAGAAACAAAGGAAAACAGTCAAACAGGACAAAATATTATTAGTTTAGTCATTAAGCATAGTCAAGGACCCTTTAGTTCCTCTTCAAGGGCTATAGATAATATTCTGAGCCATGTCCTTTGAGCTGTCTTACAGGTGCTGAAACCCCACTGGGTGGAAGAAGTTAACTACCCCTGGCATGGGCAGGGGGTACAGGAGAAATCTCTGGACTTTCCACTCAATTTTGCTGTGAACCTAAAATGGCTCTAGAAATTAAAGTCCAATGGAAAAAACAGAAAAGAGAGAAGAGAAAAAAAATCCTGCCACTCTAAAATAGAGACAGAGTTGGCAAAAAATAAAATAAAATAAAATAAAATAATATATATATATAAAGTAATAGAAAATGGGGGGCCAGCAGGAATGGCCTCAGAGTGGACACTCCATGTCTGGGGTTGGGATTTTCCTGGGGTTCAGCCAGGATGGGAGCTATCTAAGGCACTGCTAGGGGCTGTGGTTTTCTGAAGGCAGGCTGGGTGCCTGGACCCCAAATGTGAGCACAGAAAGGGGGAGGCCAGATCAGGAGAGATTAGATACTGGGGGGTTGGAGGGTGGGCACTGGAGCCCCGAAGGTAAGTGCTGGGAGGCTAGTCCTGGCATCAGAAGCCTGGGTCCCGGGAGGGAGGTGGGAAGCAGCGTTCCTCAGGCCCCCACTCACAGCAATCACGATGTCCCGCATGTGAGGGAACTCCTCAGGATGCAAAAAGGCCGTCAGCTCTTCCCGAGTGGCCATTGAGTCCCCATCCCGGTCAGCCGCCCGGAAACGCCGCTCGTCCCGAGTCAGCATCTTCTTGTAGGTTTCTGCGTCCTCCACATCGTGAAATTCTTCACCTGGGGAAGGAAGGATCTTGGTGGGATGTGCTTTAAGACAAAGGGATCTGGGACTTCCCTGGTGGTCCAGTGGTTAAGACTCCACCTTCCAATGCAGGGGACTCGGGTTCAATCCCTGGTCTGGGAACTGAGGTTCCACATGAAGCAGTGTGTGGCCAAAAAAAGAAAGAAAGAAAAAAAAAAGACAAAGGGATCTAACTCTGGGGAGAGTCAGGGCAGGGAGACCTCCACCGAAATAATAATAATTAAGAGTAGCTACCTTGTAGTGAGAGCTTATTATGTGCTAAGCTCTTTATCTACAAAATTGCAATTAATCCTCACATAAAGCAAGCAAAATGAGTTATTTTGTAGTAGTTGTTGTTGTTGGGCTTACGTCTTTTTTTTTTTTTTTTTTTTTTTTTCCATGCTGTGCGTCTTGCGAGCGAGATCTTAGTTCCCCGACCAGGAACTGAACCTGTGGCCATGGCAGTGAAAACGCTGAGTCCTAACCACTGGACTGCCAGGGAAGTCCCTGGAGTTCTTTCTGACCAAAAAGAGAGAGAGAGACTTCTATCTTCCTCGAAGACAGAAAAAAATAAATGATGCTTAAATTAAAATGTCTTGCCTATGGGTTTGTTCCATAAAAGCATTCTATAAAGCAATGTTTTCAAACTTTAAAGACTTCCGCGTTTAATAGCCTTCCCTTCAACCAAATTCTTTGTACCCCTGAGGACAGGGACAGAGGCAGAACCAATGGGGAATTGGGGGGTGTCTTGAGGGCTCCCCGACATCCTGAATAACAGGAGATGCAGCATTTGCTGTGTAAATGCAGGCTCAAGACAATTTCCCTGACATCCTATCCCAACCAAACACAGCCCCTGAGCCCTGATTTTGTAGAAACTCCACACTTTCCCAGGAACGGACCTGCTCTGTGATATTCTCTACTCTATCCTCGACCACCAACATGCAGTAGGTGCTTGATAAATATTTCCTGGCCCGGCACACAGTAGGTGCTTGATAAATGCTTTTGCGGTCTGGCAAACAGAAGGGACTCAATAAATGTTTCCTGAGCCTGGTACACAATAGGTGTTTGATAAAGATTTGCTGGGCCCAGCAAATATATGTGCTCAGTAAATGTTCCTTAGGTCTGGCCACAGTGGATACTCAGTAAATGTTGGGTGGATGGCTGGACCTAGGCAGCAGCCCTGCCCCACTTCAGAGAGCCTTCGCTCTAATGGCTGATATATATCAGCTGCCACCGCTGCTCGGGAGAGGACAGGCCTCCTTGGGGAGGGAATCAGGTCGCACTCACCGATGTACTCGTCCACTTGCACATAGCCGTCTTTGTTCTTGTCCAGATCCTCCAGGGTTTCCTGGGGAGAAAGAGGCATCGGGGCTGAGAGAATGCAGAAACAAAGGAAAACAGTCAAACAGGACAAAATATTATTAGTTTAGTCATTAAGCATAGTCAAGGACCCTTTAGTTCCTCTTCAAGGGCTATAGATAATATTCTGAGCCATGTCCTTTGAGCTGTCTTACAGGTGCTGAAACCCCACTGGGTGGAAGAAGTTAACTACCCCTGGCATGGGCAGGGGGTACAGGAGAAATCTCTGGACTTTCCACTCAATTTTGCTGTGAACCTAAAATGGCTCTAGAAATTAAAGTCCAATGGAAAAAACAGAAAAGAGAGAAGAGAAAAAAAATCCTGCCACTCTAAAATAGAGACAGAGTTGGCAAAAAATAAAATAAAATAAAATAAAATAATATATATATATAAAGTAATAGAAAATGGGGGGCCAGCAGGAATGGCCTCAGAGTGGACACTCCATGTCTGGGGTTGGGATTTTCCTGGGGTTCAGCCAGGATGGGAGCTATCTAAGGCACTGCTAGGGGCTGTGGTTTTCTGAAGGCAGGCTGGGTGCCTGGACCCCAAATGTGAGCACAGAAAGGGGGAGGCCAGATCAGGAGAGATTAGATACTGGGGGGTTGGAGGGTGGGCACTGGAGCCCCGAAGGTAAGTGCTGGGAGGCTAGTCCTGGCATCAGAAGCCTGGGTCCCGGGAGGGAGGTGGGAAGCAGCGTTCCTCAGGCCCCCACTCACAGCAATCACGATGTCCCGCATGTGAGGGAACTCCTCAGGATGCAAAAAGGCCGTCAGCTCTTCCCGAGTGGCCATTGAGTCCCCATCCCGGTCAGCCGCCCGGAAACGCCGCTCGTCCCGAGTCAGCATCTTCTTGTAGGTTTCTGCGTCCTCCACATCGTGAAATTCTTCACCTGGGGAAGGAAGGATCTTGGTGGGATGTGCTTTAAGACAAAGGGATCTGGGACTTCCCTGGTGGTCCAGTGGTTAAGACTCCACCTTCCAATGCAGGGGACTCGGGTTCAAGCCCGGGTCTGGGAGCTGAGGTGCCACAAGAAGCAGTGTGTGGCCAAAAAAAGCGGGTCCAATCCCTGGGCTGGGAACTGAGGTTCCACATGAAGCAGTGTGTGGCCAAAAAAAGAAAGAAAGAAAAAAAAAAGACAAAGGGATCTAACTCTGGGGAGAGTCAGGGCAGGGAGACCTCCACCGAAATAATAATAATTAAGAGTAGCTACCTTGTAGTGAGAGCTTATTATGTGCTAAGCTCTTTATCTACAACATTGCAATTAATCCTCACAAAAAGCAAGCAAAATGAGTTATTTTGTAGTAGTTGTTGTTGTTGGGGGTTTTTTTGGCCGCACCGAGCGGCTTGTGGGATCTTAGTTCCCCGACCAGGAATTGAAGCCGCACGGTTGGCAGTGAGAGCACGAAGCCCTAACCACTGGACCTCCAGGGAATTCCCAGTTTTTTCATTTATTCTTACTGTATGAAGGAGAAAGCTGACTGTCAGAGAGAGGAAATAACTTGCCCAAGGTCATGCAGCCAGGAAGGATGGACTTTGAGTTGATACTGGCCCATTGGGCCCCGAAGTCATGCTCTGGTGCAGTATACTGACTCAGCTTGCTGGACACAGAGGAGGGGAAGGACATTTTCAACAAAGGGAACAGTCTGTGCAGACTGTAGAGGTTTGAAGAGCACGGTGAGTTCAGGGAAACTGCAGAAGATCCATTTAGCTGGGGCAGAAAATGCAGAAAAACGATGGTGGATGGTGGGGTGAGACTGGGGACCTGCTCTGTGATATTCTCTACTCTATCCTCGACCACCAACATGCAGTAGGTGCTTGATAAATATTTCCTGGCCCGGCACACAGTAGGTGCTTGATAAATGCTTTTGCGGTCTGGCAAACAGAAGGGACTCAATAAATGTTTCCTGAGCCTGGTACACAATAGGTGTTTGATAAAGATTTGCTGGGCCCAGCAAATATATGTGCTCAGTAAATGTTCCTTAGGTCTGGCCACAGTGGATACTCAGTAAATGTTGGGTGGATGGCTGGACCTAGGCAGCAGCCCTGCCCCACTTCAGAGAGCCTTCGCTCTAATGGCTGATATATATCAGCTGCCACCGCTGCTCGGGAGAGGACAGGCCTCCTTGGGGAGGGAATCAGGTCGCACTCACCGATGTACTCGTCCACTTGCACATAGCCGTCTTTGTTCTTGTCCAGATCCTCCAGGGTTTCCTGGGGAGAAAGAGGCATCGGGGCTGAGAGAATGCAGAAACAAAGGAAAACAGTCAAACAGGACAAAATATTATTAGTTTAGTCATTAAGCATAGTCAAGGACCCTTTAGTTCCTCTTCAAGGGCTATAGATAATATTCTGAGCCATGTCCTTTGAGCTGTCTTACAGGTGCTGAAACCCCACTGGGTGGAAGAAGTTAACTACCCCTGGCATGGGCAGGGGGTACAGGAGAAATCTCTGGACTTTCCACTCAATTTTGCTGTGAACCTAAAATGGCTCTAGAAATTAAAGTCCAATGGAAAAAACAGAAAAGAGAGAAGAGAAAAAAAATCCTGCCACTCTAAAATAGAGACAGAGTTGGCAAAAAATAAAATAAAATAAAATAAAATAATATATATATATAAAGTAATAGAAAATGGGGGGCCAGCAGGAATGGCCTCAGAGTGGACACTCCATGTCTGGGGTTGGGATTTTCCTGGGGTTCAGCCAGGATGGGAGCTATCTAAGGCACTGCTAGGGGCTGTGGTTTTCTGAAGGCAGGCTGGGTGCCTGGACCCCAAATGTGAGCACAGAAAGGGGGAGGCCAGATCAGGAGAGATTAGATACTGGGGGGTTGGAGGGTGGGCACTGGAGCCCCGAAGGTAAGTGCTGGGAGGCTAGTCCTGGCATCAGAAGCCTGGGTCCCGGGAGGGAGGTGGGAAGCAGCGTTCCTCAGGCCCCCACTCACAGCAATCACGATGTCCCGCATGTGAGGGAACTCCTCAGGATGCAAAAAGGCCGTCAGCTCTTCCCGAGTGGCCATTGAGTCCCCATCCCGGTCAGCCGCCCGGAAACGCCGCTCGTCCCGAGTCAGCATCTTCTTGTAGGTTTCTGCGTCCTCCACATCGTGAAATTCTTCACCTGGGGAAGGAAGGATCTTGGTGGGATGTGCTTTAAGACAAAGGGATCTGGGACTTCCCTGGTGGTCCAGTGGTTAAGACTCCACCTTCCAATGCAGGGGACTCGGGTTCAATCCCTGGTCTGGGAACTGAGGTTCCACATGAAGCAGGGTGTGGCCAAAAAAAAAAAAAGAAAGAAAAAAAAAAAGACAAAGGGATCTAACTCTGGGGAGAGTCAGGGCAGGGAGACCTCCACCGAAATAATAATAATTAAGAGTAGCTACCTTGTAGTGAGAGCTTATTATGTGCTAAGCTCTTTATCTACAAAATTGCAATTAATCCTCACATAAAGCAAGCAAAATGAGTTATTTTGTAGTAGTTGTTGTTGTTGGGGTTTTTTTTGGCCACACCGAGCGGCTTGTGGGATCTTAGTTCCCCGACCAGGAATTGAACCCGCACGGTTGGCAGTGAGAGCACGAAGCCCTAACCACTGGACCTCCAGGGAATTCCCAGTTTTTTCATTTATTCTTACTGTATGAAGGAGAAAGCTGACTGTCAGAGAGAGGAAATAACTTGCCCAAGGTCATGCAGCCAGGAAGGATGGACTTTGAGTTGATACTGGCCCATTGGGCCCCGAAGTCATGCTCTGGTGCAGTATACTGACTCAGCTTGCTGGACACAGAGGAGGGGAAGGACATTTTCAACAAAGGGAACAGTCTGTGCAGACTGTAGAGGTTTGAAGAGCACGGTGAGTTCAGGGAAACTGCAGAAGATCCATTTAGCTGGGGCAGAAAATGCAGAAAAACGATGGTGGATGGTGGGGTGAGACTGGGCTGAGGAGCTAAGACTCTCTCCTGGGGACCCTGGGGAGCCATGGGGGGCTGTGAGCAGGGGAAGGTCAAGGTCAGCTCTGAGTGTGGAAAGATCCTTCCGGGTGTATGTGAGGGACAGGCTGGAGGGGGAGGCTGGGTTGAGGGTCCAGGAGAGAGTGGATAAGAGCCGTGGGGGGCAGAGGACTGGGGCATGGGGATGGAGAGGAGGGCATCCAGAGGCGGAGGAAGAATAACTGGCTTGGGGTTCTCAGGATGAGAGGTCAGAGATCAAAGGTCAGGCCGATAAGGGCTTGGGAGGTAGATGGCCCCGGTCAAGGATCTGAAGTTCCCCAGTGGATGTCAGAATGAGAAACCAGAGATAAGGGGTTGGGGGTTTCAGGGTGATGGGGTTCTAGAAGTGGGTAGACCCTGGTCAAGGGTCGGAGGTCAAAGGTCAGGGATCTGGTTAACGGGCTTAAAGTTCTCAGGATGAAGGTGTCAAAAAGGTCCGGGTCATGGTGTGTGTGCGGAGCAGGGGTCGGGTCGCGTACCCGGCTCGTAGTGGCCGTAGGTGGCGTTGCGCAGCTCCTCCCAACCCACACGCCCGTCGCGGTCTGTGTCGTACGTGGTCCAGGCCGCGCTCACGGAGTCCCGTACGTGCCGCTGCTGCGTGTGTGCGATCCACGCGCGGAGCTCGGCCAGCGACACCCAGCCGTCCCCGTCCCCGGCGCGGTCCATGCGGTCCACGATGCGCCTGCGAGCCGGGGCGGGGCACACGTCAGTCTCGGGCCCCGCCCACCCCCCGGGTCCCGCCTTCTTCCAGGAACTCGAGACACACCCCCACATAGGGCTGAAAATGTCCGAGTCGCCGGCAAATTGGGGGGAGGCGCCTGTCAATCCCGGTACCACGCCCTCCTCAGGGCTCTGCCCCCTCAATCCAGGGTCCGCTCCCAGAGGCGATAACGCCCCTTCCGAGACGCGGCGGGCCTGTGGCTGGCGCTGCGGTCCACGACACGCCCCCCTGGGGAAAGGACCTATGACAATCCAGGGTCCCACTCTCCACTCTGGCCTGCACGTGCTCCATCTCTAGCTGGAACGAGCTGGGGAGGGGGGCAGGGGGCAGGGAGTCACACCGTGCCCCTCGCCCGCAGATTCCCTGTCCCAAGACTCACTCTGAACTCCGATTGCCACGGCTACAGACTCTCCGGACCTCTCGCCGTCTCAGGCCCCGCCCCCTTCCCCTGGCTCTGCCTTTCTTCAGAACCTCTAGCCCCTCTAGCCCCGGCCCCTGCTCGGCCCCCTCCCGGGCTGCGAGCGTCAATTGCAGGCCCGTAGCCCTGCAGCCCCGAGGTACGCTGCGACTCGCCCCTTTCCTCTAGGTTTTCCCAGCCGTTATCAGGCTTTGCCCTATGACCATCAGCCCCAACACTGCAGGCTCGGCTTCCACCCACTCCTCCCCGTGCTCCAGCCTGATCCTGTACACCTCCATGTCACACGTCAAGCCCTTTTAGGCCCTCACCTCATGCCCCTTCTCTCGGGCCACGCCTCTCGGCTCCCAGGTCCCATCCCTCTCCCCTGGCAATGCCCCGTCACCGGTCTGTGTTCTCGCCCAACAGCTAACAGAACCCACATGGAGCCCTTCTTCCTGCCACCGTCCCGAAGCCCCCGCAAACCAGTCCCCAGAATTGAATTTGAGATGGCCCTGCCCAGGTCGCTGATCCCTTCCTCCCGCTCTAGGCTGTCTCTGCTCTGGGGTCCGGCTACCCTGAGGTTCCAGCTGTGGTTAAGAGTTTGGGCTCTAGAGCCAGACATTTAGGTTCAAATCCCAGAACATACCTCACAGCGTGTGGGGATTAAAAGATTTAAGTCTCGTAAAGCACTTTGAACAGCGCCAGGCATTGTAGTAGGTGCTATGTCAAATGTGTAAGTCTGTCCCTGCCTTTCCTCCCCCATCCTTCCTACACCCAACCCCATCCATGCACAATATCCCAGCCAGCAGACCTGGCCACCACCGCTATCTCCACCCTGAATCTGGTGACCCTAGTCTCTTTTCTCCCACCTGGAAGACTGCAGTCACTTCCTCACTGGGCTCCCTGCTTTTGCCCCTATAGTCTGTTCCCCGCATGGCAACCAGAGATAAGAGCCATCCCATAGCCCTTATCTCACTCAGAGAAGAGCTTAAAACTTCACTGTGGCCCCACAGGCCCTGCACAACCTGACCCCTTTGTTCTCTCTGCCACTACCTTCTACTCTCTGCCTCCGCTCACTGGGTTCCAGTCACGTAGGTCTCACTGTTCTTCAGACACATCAGGCACATCAGGCCCGATCCTGCTTCAGGGCCTTTGCACTTACAGTTCCCTCTGCCTGGAATGCTATTCCCCCGTACACCCACGTGTCTCATATATTACCCTCTCACCGAGGCCTCCCCTGACCTCCCTCTTTGAAATTACAACCCTGAATCCTCCTCCCGCTCCATCTCTCTCCTACCCCAGACGGGCTTGGCTTTCCTCTGGGGTGAGTTGGTCGAATTCCTTGGCCACTTCTCGTCCCAGAAAGGCCTCATGATCATATTGGAAGTTCCCGTGAGCGTCATCATGAGGGGCCTCGCTCAGGGGGGCCGCGTGGTGCACCCTCCCCTGGCCATGGGGGCCGGCGTCAGGGGATGGCTTTCCCTGGGCTCCGCGCCTGAGCAGCAACAGCAGCAGCACAAGTGACGGTCGCCACATCATCAGGTCCCTGAGGAGTGGTGGAGGCTAGGAGTCAGGGGTCACAGAGAACAGGACGGAGACGGGACAGGAGGATGGGGATGGGGGAGCCTAGGACAGGACAGAGAGTTGGTAGCTGCTGCAGTTTTGGGCTCAAGAAGGGACAGGAAGGGGAGAAGGGAGACGGGGTTCTCTGAGGTTAAGCCAGCTGTGGGGAGCGAATCCTCTGAGAAAGTCCCAGAGGCGTACCAGAGCCGCAAGTGGGGAGGATTCAAGCGGGAGACGTGGCGCGATTCCCAAGCATAGTTCAGGGCGGGGTCGTGGCCAGAAAGAAATCATGCAGGCCCCCGGGCATCGCTTTCAGCTTGGTCCCCAATCCTCCACCCAAGTGGACCCGAACCGTTCTCGCTGGGCAGGGCAGCCGCCCCCGCCTCCCTTTACCCGGTCAGGCAGCTTCACTTCTCTCTCTAAATTCCACTCTGAGTTCTCCAAAAAGATGCCCAATTTGGCTGCTCTCCAGCCAGGCCCCGCCTCCTGCAGCGCAGAGGCCCCGCCCTCCTACCAATGAGCGCTCTTGAGGGCCTCATGGGGCGGGGCCGATGAGAGCTGGGCGGGCCAAGGGCGTCCCTCGCCACGTCCACAAAGGAAAGCGCAGCCCCTTGAGGTTCGCCCCGCCCCTTCCCAGGGCAGGCGGGGTGGGCAACACCAGAGTGACACGGCCAGGAGAACTACAACTCCCGGCAGGCGTAGGGGCGCCGTGCCCGACCACCTGCAGTTGTTCTAGCTCCAAAGCCTCACGGGAGGTGTATTTTTATCTCTTTCCCTTTGTCCTCAAGTTTTAGGAAGGGAACCTAGAAGCCTGAGGAGGCTTTCCTTTCCCTCAAGGTGGGAATGACTCTTCCGCTCCACCAAGGAGTCAGGTCAGACTCCAGCCAAGAATTCCTCAAAATGCCGGGCACAAACATCCAGTAAATATTTGTGAAATTTATTAATTAAAAATATATGACTTGGTATATAAAATTGGTAGATTCCACCATGGCAACAAGTTAGCCTCAGGAGAGATTTGAAGCCCAAGGCTTACACCATTTATTCCCCCCCACAATTTCCTAAAAAGTTGAAACGATGAGAACACAATGATTTGGGCCCAAACCCGTGTTATACGTGGAGGTGGAAGAGAGCCATATATATCAGGAGGGGAAACTGAGGCAGGCCACAGGAGGAGAAATCCAGAGGGAAGACATCGGGCTCCTTCTGGAGGCTCAGAAATACCAGGATTCCAGGAGGTCTCACAGCATGAAAAGGACCTGACTACATTAGCTGGTAGCAGCCAGGATGGGGGACGATCAGCAGTCGCTGCGAATGCATTTATATCCTAAGATTCAGCTTCCTTGGACAGACCAGGAGTGGGTAGGAGGGCCCCTACATCGTCCCCACGGAAAGAGATCCAAGGGGCTGAGGAAAGAGGGAAGGGGGAGAGATCATTAGAATCTTTGAAATCCTCTGGGTCTCTGACTTCCCCTCCCCCACGTGTGTGTGTGTGTGTGTGTTTGTGTGTGTGTGTGTGTGTGTGTGTGTTCAGCTTCCTTGGACAGACCAGGAGTGGGTAGGAGGGCCCCTACATCGTCCCCACGGAAAGAGATCCAAGGGGCTGAGGAAAGAGGGAAGGGGGAGAGATCATTAGAATCTTTGAAATCCTCTGGGTCTCTGACTTCCCCTCCCCCACGTGTGTGTGTGTGTGTGTGTGTGTGTGTGTGTGTGTGTGTGTGTGTGTGTATGTGTGTGTCAGTCTCTGTCCTACCCTGTGGGTTTCTATATGCTCTGAGTCTCTGTTTCACCCCTCCAGTTTTCTGTCCCCACCACTCTCTGGGTCTCTGTCCCTGTCTGTCTAGACCTCTGTCCCCCCAGGAATGTGTCTCCCTCTTTTGGGGGATCTCTGTCCCTCTCTCTGAGGCACTTCCCTCTTCCTGTCCCACACCTGGCAGCCCCTTCCTCATCCTCCTCCACAGAAGAGCTCCTCCTGCAGCCACTGTCATGAGCAGTAAGAAGGCGATGACGATTCCAACCACTGGCACCGAGGACTTGGCTGGTGATTCTGCAGCCAGAGAATGTTGTGATATATTTAACGGACCCGCCAGCACATCTGAGTCAGGACAGGGGACTGGGGGTTCTCAGTCCCTCCCAAGCTCAGAGATCCCAGCACCAAGTTTTGGGGGAGTGGAAAGGCCACTCACATGATGTTCTAGGTCTAGAAAGCCCCCAGGTTGTATGTAAGAACCAGCCATAGCAAGAGGGGTCTCAGTCACTCTGGTCAAGAGACCTGTAGCAGCAGGGTGGGTGGCGGGTGGGGTAGAGAGGAGGGGTAGGCACAGAGCAGTAGAACATCAGACTCATAGAGGACTTGGCAGCAGCAGGGCGGAAGGTGGTCAGACTTAGGGAGGACTTTCCATAGTGGTTAGCGGGGGGCCCGACTCAATGAGGCCAGCAGCAGCAGGATGAAAGGCACTCAGACTTGGGGAGGCAAGCAACACAGGACCAAAGGCTGTCAGGCTTTGGAAGAACTGGCAGTGGTGGGGCAGAAAGCAGTCAGACTCAAGGAGAACGAGCTGCAGTGGAGTGGAAGGTGGTCAGACTCAGGAAGGATTGCTGCCGTAGAGGGAGAAAAGGCAGCCAGAAGTAGGGAGCAACGTTCCCCAGCGGGAGCTCACCCAGCTCCACAGTGAGGGGCTGGGCCAGCCCTGCGTGCTGCACCACGCAGCAGTAGTGATGCTCGTCGCCACTCTTGACTGTTAGTGATGACCAGGCGTGGAAGGAGCCATCACCGTTGGGGCCAATGTCACCCTCACCAGAGCCAGCTGCCATCCCGTTCCGTACGAATCGCAGCTGCAGCTCGGGTGGGTAGAAGGAGAAGGCACTACAGGTGAGCACAGAAAAGCCAGGGCTGCCCGGTCGGGCCTTCAGGCGCATGGAGGGTGGCTCTGCAGACAAAGAGGCAGACAGGCCTAAGTCCCAGGCCCATGAACCCCCAAGGCCAGGCCCAGGGTTGGAGAGGGACATAGAGAGGACTCCATTCCTTCCACGCTACCCAGCAGGCCCCACCACGTGCCCTGTGACTTCCTGAGCCTAGAGAATATAATGGTAAAGGGGGAAGGGCCTTCCCAGGGGTACGGAGACCCAACCTGTCCCCCATGAGGGTATCCATCTCTCACCCAGTCCTTCCTACAATGACACATACTGAGCATCTACCATGTGATGTGCCCGGCCCTCTTCTAGGCACTGGGGATACAGCAGTGAACAAGACAGACAAAAGTCCCTGTACTCATGGAGCTTGTGTTCTAATGAGGGGAGAGAGACGAATATTTGTGTACATGTAAATAAAAGGGAAAGAGTTTATGAAAGTGTGATGAGGGAAAATAAGACAGACCCAACAGTCATTCAAAAGACAGTAAGAGAGGGACTTCCCTGGTGGCTCAGTGGTTAAGCATCCACCTGCCAATGCAGGGGACACGGGTTTGATCCCTGGTCCGGGAAGATCCCGCATGCCATGGGGCAACTAAGCCCGTGCGCCACAACTACTGAGCCCGCGTTCTAGAGCCCGTGAGCCACAACTACTGAGCCCACGTGTTGCAACTACTGAAGCCCGCGCACCTAGAGCCCATGCTCTGCAACAAGAGAAGCCACCGCAATGAGAAGCCCGGGCACCACAACGAAGAGTAGCCCTCGCTTGCTACAACAGGAGAAAGCCCGTGTGCAGCAACGAAAACCCAACACAGCCAAAAAAAAAAAAAAAAAGATAGTAAGAGGATATGAAAAATTTCATGCCAGCGCATTTGAAATTTAAACGACCTGGACAAATTCCTGAGAGACACAATCTTCTCAAACTGACACAAAAAGAAGTTTACAATTGAGTAGTAATCCTGTAACTATTTAAAATTTTTAATCCATAATTTAAAACTTTTCTACAAATAAAGTTCCAGGTCCAAGGCCTTCCCTGGTGGCGCAGTGGTTGAGACTCTGCGCTCCCAATGCAGGGGGCCCGGGTTTGATCCCTGGTCGGGAAACTCGATCCCATATGTATGCCACAACTAAGAGTCCTTCCCAACTAAGACCCAGCACAACCAAATAAATAAATAAAATAAATATTTTAAAAATAAATAAATAAATAGAACAACGTTCTTTAAAAAAAAAAAAAAATCCAGGTCTGGATGACATAATTAATGAACTCTCTAAAACAACTGAGGAAGAAATATACCACTCTTACACAAATTTTTCCAGGGAACAGAAAAAGAAGAAACCATTCCCAGCACATTTTATGAAGCCAGTGTACCTTAATAACAAAATCTCACAAGGACATAACAAGAAAGGGAATTTAAGGCCAAAATCACTCATGTAAATACACTCAAAGTCTCTAAAAATATTAGAAAATAGAATCAAGCAACTGATATAAAGGATAACACATTATGATCAAGTGAAGTTTATTCCAGGAATTCAAGGTTGGTTTAACATTTGAAAATCAGCTAATATAACTCACTACGTTAGAATAAAAGGGAAAAAGCAAATGGTCACTTGATAAAATACAGCACCATTCAAAATAAAAAAATAAAACAAATAAACTCCTAGAAAATGGGCAGAAGACCTAAATAGACATTTCACCAAGGAAGACATACAGATGGCCAAGAGGCACATGAAAAGCTGCTCAACATCACTAATCATTCGAGAAATGCAAATCAAAACTACAGCGAGGTATCACCTCACGCCCAGTCAGAATGGCCATTATCAAAAAATCTGGAAACAATAAATGCTAGAAAGGGTGTGGTGAAAAGGGAACCCTCCTGCACTGTTGGTGGGAATGTAAATTGATACAACCACTAGGGAAAACAGTATGGAGGCTCCTTAAAACACTAAAAATAGATCTACCATATGACCCAGCAATCCCACTACTGGGCATATACCCTGAAAATAACCATAATTCAAAAAGAGACAATGTACCACAATGTTCACTGCAGCACTACTTACAATAGGCAGGACATGTAAGCAACCTAAATGTCCATCGACAGATGAATGGATAAAGAAGATGCGGCACATATATACAATGGAATATTACTCAGCCATAAAAAGAAACGAAATTGAGTTATCTGTAGTGAGGCGGATGGACCTAGAGTCTGTCATACAGAGTGAAGTAAGTCAGAAAGAGAAAAACAAATACCGTATGCTAACACATATATATGGAATCTAAAAAAAAAATGGTAGTGATGAACCTAATTGCAGGGCAGGAATAAAGAGGTAGACATAGAGAATGAACTTGAGGACACGGGGTGGGAGGGGGAAACTGGGGCAAAGTGAGAGTAGCATTGACGTATATACACTACCGAATGTAAAATAGTTGGCTGGTGGGAAGCAGCAACATAGCACAGGGAGATCGGCTCCGCTCAGTGCTTTGCGATGACCTCGAGGGGTGGGATAGGGAGGGTGGAGGGAGGCTAAGAGGGAGGGGTTATGGGGACATGTGTATGCATATGGCTGATTCACTTTGTTGTGCAACAGGAACTAACACAGTGTTGTGAAGCAATTATACTCCAATAAAGATCTATTAAAGAAAAAAATATTGAGGGCTTCCCTGATGGCACAGTGGTTAAGAATCCGCCTGCCAATGAAGGGACACAGGTTCGATCCCTGGCCCGGGAAGATCCCACATGCCACGGAGCAACTGAGCCCTTGCGCCACAACTACCGAGCCTGTGCTCTAGAGCCCGTGAGCCACAACTACAGAAGCCTGTGTGCCTAGAGACCATCGTCTGCAACAAGAGAAGCCACCGCAATGAGAAGCCCATGCACCACAACGAAGAGTAGCCTCCGCTCACTGCAACTAGAGAAAGCCCGCGCACAGCAACAAAGACCCAAAACAGCCAAAAGTAAAAACAAATAAATAAATAGATTTTTTTTTTAATTGAAAGAAAAAAAAACTCTTAGCAAACTAGGAGTTGGAGGAAACTTCCTTAATTCGTCAAATGGCATCAACAAAAAAATCTATAACTAACATAATACTTAATAGTAAAACGCTGAATGCTTTCCCTGTGAGTCTGAGATTACAAGATGTTCCTTATCACCACTCTATTCAACATTGTACTGGGGATTCTAAGATAAGAAAAAGAAATAAAAGTTACTAAAACTAGAAAAGAAAATAAATAAAACATGTCAAATATGACATGATCTGAAAGAATCTAGGAAAAATTAATAGCAGTAAGTGAATTCAGCAAAGTTTCTGAATACAAGGAAAATATATAAAACTCAATAGTATTTCTATAAACTAACTGCAAACTATAAGAAAATGAATTTTTTTTTTTTTTTTTTGGCGGTACGTGGGCCTCTCACTGTCGCGGCCTCTCCCGTTGCGCAGCACAGGCTCTGGACGCGCAGGCTCAGCGGCGGCGGACTCTCAACCACTGCGCCACCAGGGAAGCCCAGAAAATGAAATTTTTAGAATTACCATTTACAGAAGCATCAAAAAATGTCTAATACTTAGGGAAAAAAATCTAACCAAAGGGGTGTAAGACCTTTACACTGAAAACTACAAAATATTACTGAGAGAAATTAAAGGATATCTAAACAAGTACAGGGATATACTGTATTCATGGATTCGAAAACTTAATGTTGTTAAGATGGCAATTCTCCCCAAACTAATCTATAGATACAATTCAATCACTATTGAAATCCCAACAGAATTTTTGGCAGAAATTGACAAGCAGAAATGTATATAGAGATGCAAATGACATGGAATGACCAAGGCAATAAAACTGAAGAACTTAACTGCTAGATATCAAAACTTTCTATAAAGCTACATTAATCAAGAGAGTGAGGTATTGGCTGAATTTCAGTCCAATAGATCAGTGGACTAGAAGAGAGAGACAAAAAAAAAAAAAGAAACAAAAGAAGAGAGGGACTTCCTTTGCCATCCAGCATGGGTTCGATACCTGGTTGGGGAAATAGGATCCCACAGGTCGCGCAGCATGGCCAAAAAAAAAAAATTAATTAATTGAGGGGAATTCCCTGGTGGTCCAGTGGTTAAGACTCCACGCTCCCAATGCAGGGGGCCTGGGTTCGATCCCTGGTCAGGGAACTAGATCCCGCATGCCACAACTAAAGATCCCGCGTGCTGCAACTAAGACCCAGCACAGCCAAATAAATAAATAATTTTTTTTTAAAAAAGTTAAAAAATTAATTGAGCCATGTACTTTAGGTAAGTCAGTCACACCTCAATAAAAAGCAAAACAAAACAAAACAAAAAAAGAAAGATGCTATAATGAATGAATGGACAAAACAGTGGCATGAGAGATAATAACGGGGGTGGGATGGCACGCCTTAGCCAGGGTGGTCAGGGAGGGCCCTGCTGAAGAGCTGACATCCAAGGTCAAACCCCAAGCAGAAGGACCCAGTCATGGTTGGATCCCAAGGAAGAGAATCAAAAGCAGAGGGAACAGCAGGTGCAAAGGCCCTGAGGAAGGAAAGAACCTGACATATTGGGGGAAAGGGAGAAGGCCACTGTCGTCGGGGGCATCGTGAAATTACAGTGGTGGAAGGCAGCCAGACATGAGCAGCTTGCAGGCCTTGGAACAGAGTCTGGATTTTAGTCTAAGACTAGTGGGGATCTATGGGACAGTTTTAAGCACTGGTGGGATGGGAGTTCATTTATGTTTTTAAAACATTCTTCTGACTGCTAGGTGGAGGAGGACTGTCTAAATTGAGGGCAGAGATGGAAGTAGGAATTGCACTGTGGGGGAGGCTGAGGACAGAAGAGCTGTAACTGCAGCCCTTAAATTCCCCAGCCGTGTGTGTAATTATAGCTCAGAGTGACATACGCTGTGTGTAACAGAGGTCACACAAGATCTCGTGGGCGTCCAGAAAAGGCAAGTGAAAGCCTCATGGGCCAGAGTGGCACCTGACACCGGTGGCATCTGGCACCAGTGCAAATGGCAAAGGTGAAGAAATGGGAGGCCTGGTGTGAGCTTAAGGGGCTCCGGGTGATTCTGTCTGGCCGAGTGGAGCAGACGGAGAAATGTGAGGCCGAGGAGAGAGACAGAGGCCACGCCACGTGGGGTCTCAGTGCCCGGCTGAGGGGCCTGAGCTGTGTCCCAAGGGCTCTAGGAGCCACAGGAGGGCCTCGTGCAGGAGAGGGGCAGGGGCAGCTTGGGGTGGAGAAAGACCCTCTGGGACATGATTACAGGAAAGTGGGGTAGACTGGAAGCCTGGAGGCTGGGGAAGAGGATGAGGCCTCGGGCAGGGCTGTGGAGATGAAGGGTCCGTGGGCGTCAGGACTCTCAGCGGGGTCGCTCACCCTTCCACTCCAGGTTGCCTCGGCCCCTCTCCAGATGCCCCAGCAGCCGGTGGGGGCAGGAGTAGAGCAGGAAGGTCTTCTCCTTGTTGACTGCCTCGGGCTGCTGCGTCCACTTGATACTGATGGTCTGGGACTCAGGCCAGTCCCCATCCCAGGTGCCCATCTTGGGGTCAAACATCATGAACTCCTCGCCATTCAGGGCAAACTTGGCCACAGGCACCGAGACATTGTCAGGGCCCAGCTCGCAGCCCAACAGGCCCTGCAGGGTGTAGGGACCTGGGGTGCCCAAACACAGATGAGCAGGGCCCAGGAGCAGGGGCCTTGGTCCCCTCCACCCTCAGACCCAGGATCCAGGCCCCAGCACCGTCCATCCTCAGACTCAGGAGTTCCAGTCTCACCTCCTTCCCCTAAAACTTGGAGAGCTTCGAGGAAGAGCTTCTCCTTGTTCCTCAGGTCTGTGGTCTCTTTCTCCCAATACCAGGACACCTGGCTTTCCCAGACCCAAGCGCCGTAGGGCTCAGCCTCAGCCCGCAGGTTATTGTAGCTCAGGTACTGCTGTGGCCCCAGCCAGCCCGACACCCAGAAGGCAGGAGTCCCCGAGGCGGGGGCGGACACGGCGGTGAAGTGGTACAGGAGGGAGCGATGGCTCTCTGCCGGAGACACAGGTGAAGAGAGCAGATGGGCCGGGGTACCTAGATGCGAGCAGGCCAGACACCCCGAGAGAGAAGAGACCCCACCGCAGATAGAGGGGCCGGAACCTGAGAGGAGGGCCAGACCCAGAGAGAGGGACAGAGACCCAGAAAGGAGGGGACAGGTGTTTCCCAGACACACCGCCAGAGGGAGGAGATCGTGAGAAACGAAGTGAAATGAGGCAAAGAAGGAAGTGCCCGGCTCGAGTGGGACCTCGGATTTCGCTTCCTTTTCCCTTTTCCCGGCGGGCGGCACCTCCCTCGTCCGTGGCAGCCCCGGCGCCCCCCGGAGCCCCCTCACCTGCACTCCACGTCCCAGGCAGGAGGACGAGCAGCAGACCGAGCCCCCAGGGCTGAGGCCGGCGGACCCGCATCCTGAATGGGAGACCTGGGGCGGGAGGGGGCGCGTGACTCCTCCGAACCCCCGCCCCGCCCCTCCCTCCCTCCCCCCGCCAGCTCCCGCTCGGTTCCCCTCGGCCACCCCGCGCGCCTGCGACTGCGGGTGGAGGAGTTCGAGCCCGGAGGATGACAAGGCCCTCCTCCTCGATGAACTTTCACCCCTTAATTGGATCCGAGCTGGTTAATTAGTTACAGAGCCTGGATAGGCTGAGATTCCTTGCTCGGAGTTCGGCCCCGCCTCCTCCTCCTCCCTCAGACCCGCGGGTCCCGGGCCCCCCCATCCTCCGCGCCCCTCCTCCCGCAAACCCCAAAGTCCGGCTCCCCGGCTCCCTCCTCCCCGAGACCCTGGAGTCCGGGCGCCCGGCCCTCTCCACCCTCGGTCTTGGGCCCCAGCTCTGCTCACGGCAGCCACGATCCCTTCCCTCCTGCGGCCCCAGCTGGCTCCCGTGACTAGAGACCCCAGTTCCTCTCTCACATCCTGTCCGGAGACGGCTCCTAGACTCCAGGAATATCCAACCCCGCCCCCAGCTGCAGGGCACACCCCGGGCCCTGGGCCCAGCCTGTCTGAGTATCGGTCTCTGCCTCTCTAGAAACTTTTGTCTTTTCTCTCTCTCTCGCTCTCTCTCTCTCTCTGTTGCTCCCTTATTTTCTTATCTTGAGGGTGTCAGCCACCCAGCAAATTCATGACGAAGTTGGGAATCAACATTATCGGAGTCCCAAACTGGGAGGTCTGTGTGCGTCCCCTTCTTACGTCCTTGTCTGTCCCCACCACCCCCAACGCCTGTCACTAGCTCCTGCTGTGATAAAAGTCCTCCAGATATGTCCACACTTCCTCCTTCCAACCCCTCCCCCAAGGGGCCCCTTAAAGTGCGCCTGCAGTTCTTTAATATCTTCTGATATGACCTTAATAGCGCACAGACCCAGTATACTATATCATGCTTCGGGGCGCCCCCCAACCACCCACCGGCAGCCCACACTCCTGCTATAATGCTCCCATTCATTTGTTTTACTGTGGTAAAGTGCACAAAACAAAGGAGTTACTATTGGTTACGTTTAGTGCATTCACAATGTTGTGCAACCATCACCACTATCTAGTTCCAGAACTTTTTCATCACCCCAAAGGGGACCCCAGAGACGTTAAGGGGCCCCTGCTCCCCCCAGCCCCTGGCAACCACAAATTTACTTTCTCTCCCTATGGATTTTGCCTATCCTGGACGTTTCAGATTAATGGAATCCTACAATATTGTGGCATTTTGTGTCTGGCTCCTTTCATTTAGCATACTGTTTTTGTTTGTTTGTTTGTTTTTGGTCGCGTTGCAGGGCTTGTGGAATATCTCAGTGAAAGCACGGAGCCCTAACCACTGGACAGCCAGGGAATTTCCCAGCATATTGTTTTCAAGATTTATCCACATGGTAGCCTGTATCAGGACTTCGTTCCTTCTTATGGGTGGATAGTATTCTTTTTTTTTTTTTTTGAATTTGACTTTATTTTTTATACAGCAGGTTCTTATTAGCTATCTATTTTATATATATTAGTGTATATATGTCAATCCAAATCTCCCAATTCATCTGGTGGATAGTATTCTGTTGTAGGGACTGGCCACATTTCATTTATTCATTCATCAACTGATGGGCATTTAGGTTGTTTCCACTTTTTGGCTATTGTGAATAATGCTGCTGTGAACATTTGTGTACAAGTTTTTTGTTTTGTTTTGTTTTTGCATAGCTGTATTCAATTCTTTGGGGATATACCCAGGAGTGGACTTGCTAGGTCATATGATGTATTAGTCAGGGTTTTCTGGAGGAACAGAATCAACAGGAGATATATATATATATATATATAAAGAGACATGGTGTAAGGAATTGGCGCACGTGATTGTGGAGACTTGGTGAGTTCAAAATCTGATAGGGATAGCCGGCAGGCTGGGGACTCTGGAAGGAGTTACATTTCAAGTCTAAAGGCAGGCAGTCTGGAAAACCAAGAAGAGTTCATCTTGCAGATGAAATCCAAAGGCAGTCTGCTCTCAGAGTTCCCCTTTGCTTGTGGGGGGGGAGGTGAGTTTTCCACCTTCAACTGATTGGATGAGGCCCACCCACATTTTGAAGGGGGGTCGGCTTTACTCAGAGTCTGCTGATTTCTGTGTAAATCTCATCCCAAACACCCTCACAGAAACATCCAGAGTAATGTTGGACCAAACATCCGGGCACTGTGGCCCAGCCAAGTTGACACATGTGTTTAACGATGACAGATGGTAAATCTATGTTCAACTAAGTGAGGGACCTCTGTTCATTTCATTACTCTCCCTGGGTCCTGCTAGAATATCCACTAAGATCCACCCTGATGCTGAAGGATCCCGCTTTCACGTCCCATGAGTCCTAAAATACCTTTGGGAACTTGCCATGCCCAGCCGTCCCCTCTATGTCCCTTGGGATCCAGCTATGTCTCCAGCCCCATGGCTCTCATTTTAAAGGCCCTCAGGACCCTACTCTGATGTGCCTTGGACCCTGATAGAAAGTGGTCAATGTCTGTGACAATTGTCCCCCAGGAGCCTGGTATACTTTTCCTTGAAGCTTAAAAACCATCACATTGGGGTCCCACTTATGTCCTACCTCAAGATGCCCCAGGGACTTCCCTGGGGCGGTCCAGTGGTTAAGACTCTGCGCTTCCAATGCAGGGGGCACGGGTTTGATCCCTGTTCGGGGAACTAGGATCCCACATGGTGTGGGGCATGGCCAAAAAAAAAACCCAAAACCCAAAACCAACAAACAAAAAACGATGCCCCAGAACTCATCTAAATGCTCTCTGAGCCCTAACGTGATGTTCCTCTAGTCCCACTCTGAGGCCTGTTGGCCCATTCATGGCCTCAAGATCCCACAGCCATGCCAGCGCCCTGCCCATCACACCCTGCACAGCTCTGCTGTAATAACTAGTTTGTTTTGTTTAGCTTTGTGATTTGATTTTTAACTTTTATTTATTTATATTTATTTAGGCTGCACCGGGTCTTGGTTGAGGCATGTGGGATCTAGTTCCCCGACCAGGGATCAAACCCTGGCCCCCTGCATTGGGAGCGCCGAGTCTTACCCACTGGACCACCAGGGAAGTCCCTAGCTTTTTATTTTATATTGAAGTAGAGTTGATTAACAATGTTGTGGTAGTTTCAGGTGTACAGCAAAATGATTCAGTTATACATATACGTGTCTATTCTTTTTCAAATTCTTTTTCCATTTAGGTTGTTACATAATATTGAGCAGAGTTCCCTGTGTTTTACGGTAGGTCCTTGTTGGTTATCCATTTTTTAAATTAATTAATTTATTTATTTATTTATTTACTTATGGCTGCTTTGGTTCTTTGTTGCTGTGCACAGGCTTTCTCTAGTTGCTTCGAGTGGGAGCTACTCTTACTCATGGTGCGTGGGCTTCTCACTTCACTGGCTTCTCTCGTTACAGAGCATGGGCTCTAGGTGCACAGGCTTCAGTAGTTGTGGCGCATGGGCTTAGTTGCTCCGCGGCATGTGAGATCTTCCCGGACCAGGGATTGAACCCGTGTCCCCTGCATTGGCAGGCGGATTCTTAACTACTTCGCCACCAGGGAAGTCCCTGGTTATCCATTTAAATAAAGCAGTGTGTACGTTTCAATCCCACACTCCCTAACTGTCCCTTCCCCCCGCCCCCAACCCTTCCCCCCTGGTAACCTAAGTCTATTTCTGTTTTGTAAATAAGTTCACTTGTATCATTTATTTTTAGATTCTGCCTGTAAGAGATATCATACCATATTTCTCTTTCTCTGTCTGACTTACTTCACTCAGTATGACTATCTCTAGGTCCATCTATGTTGCTGCATTTGGCATTATTTCATTCTTTTTAATGGCTGTGTAATATTCCATTGTATATATGTACCACATCTTCTTTAACCATTCCTCTGTTGATGGACATAACTAATTTTAATGCTGGTGTCCCTGGAGTTCTCCTGGACCACCACCCGAGGCCACTACCATGCCCCTGGGTCTCTGAAAATCTCAGGCTCCCACCCCCAAGCTCCTTGGGTGCCAGCTAGTATCCTGAGAGCCAGTGACAGAGTCTTCGGGAGGCTACACCAACATCCCACGGAGGTGGCCACGCCATCCCTGAATCGTGCTAAATCAGTCCCGAGCCCTCGCAGAACAACTGCTGTGACCCACTCTGGGACTGCCACAAAGTGCCCTCAGCCCCAGGCTCGCCCCCCACTGCTAAGCCTGAGCGAATCCTTCAGGTTCTGTCCGAAAGCTGAGCGGGGCTCCCCAGGCCCACTCCTGGGTTCCCTCTATTACTGTCTCTCACCAGGCCCTGCCCCGTCCAGAACCTCCCCATGGAAGACAGACAGACAGACACAGACAGATGGATAGATAGGTAGGTAGGTAAGTAGGTAGATAGATGATAGATAGAAAAATAGGCAGATAGGTTGGTAGGCAGGCAGGCAGGCAGGCAGACAGACCGACGGACAGATGGATGATAGAAAAATAGAGACAGACGGACAAAACAGATGGACAAATAGGTAGGTAGGCAGGTAGACAAATAGACAGACAAGACAGAAAAATAGAAACAGGGACTTCCCTGGTGGCGCAGTGGTTAAGAATCCGCCTGCCAGTGCAGGGGACACGGGTTCCATCCCTGATCCGGGAAGATCCCACGTGCCGCGGAGCAACTAAGCCCGTGCGCCACAGCTGCTGAGCCTGCGCTCGAGAGCCCGTGAGCCACAACTACTGAGCCCGTGCTCTGCAACAAGAGAAGCCACTGCAGTGAGAGTAGCCCCTGCTCACCACAACTACAGAAAGCCTGTGCGCAGCAACGAAGACCCAACGCAGCCAAAAGTAAATAAATAAATAAATAAAATTTAAAATAAATAAAATAAAAATTTAAAAATAAAAAAAAAAAAGGGCCCTCAGGTCCTGCTACACGCTCTGTGTATCCCCTTTTGATACCCTGAGTCCTACTCTAATGGCTCACACAGCCCGTAGGAGTCTCCTCTATTGCCTAGGACCCTAAAATAATGCCACCAGAGCCCTGATGACAAGCCCTTGGGTTCCTGCCACTATGCTCCCAGGACCCAAGTACATTGCCCCTCGGGGCCTTCCCAGTGGTCCCAGATCCATCTATAATGCTCACATCCCTCTGCAGCTCCTGCTTTACCCGTCCCTGGGTAGTTCCTCTAGGTGTCCTCAGTCCTACTACAATGTCCCATTGGTGTCACTCCAACACTTCTCAGGACCCCTAATCTACCCGTCCTGCCAAAAAGTCCTTTAGTTCCTGTTAACATGTCCCCAGGATCCTGCAATACTCCCCCTGTGTGCTCAGAAGTTCCCCTGGATCCTGCTAAAATATGTCCAGTCTTCCCTCATGTGGCCTTGAGGGTCACCAAAATGAACTTGGGGTGTCCTAAGCATTAGGGGCCCTGCCAGGACCCTATTAGAATGCCTCTAGCCTTACCATGAAGTGTGTTTTTTGGGACCACGCTGTGCAGCATGCCAGATCTTAGTTCCCCGACCAGGGATTGAACCCATGCCCCCTGCAGTGGAAGCTTGGAGTCCTAACCACCGGACCGCCAGGGAATTCCCACCAGGAAGTCTTTAGGGTCCTGCTAAAACATACCAAGGGCCTGCTATTCTGTGTTCTATGGAGCTCTAGGAAAATTCCCACAGGCTTTTATCCATGTGCCCTGGGCTCCTGCATCAGTGGCCATCCACAATGGGTCTAGAATGTTGTATTAGTGTCCTATGGCTGCTGTAACCAATCACCACAGACTTAGTGGCTCAAAATAACACAAACATATTCTTACAGTTCTGGAGGTCAGACATCTAAAATGGGTCCGCAAGACTATTCCTCCTGGAGGCTCCAGGGAAGAATCCATTTCTTTGCCTTTTCCAGCTGCTAGAGGCCACCTGCATTCCTTGGCTTATGGCCCCTTCCTCCATCTTCAAAGCCGGCACCTTCTCTCTCTGACTTCTGTGCTCCTCCTTACAACTCTCTGACTCTGATCCTCCGCCTCCCTCTTATAAGGACCCTTGTGATGACATTGGTCCCACCTGGATTATCCGAGATCATCTCTGCATCCTGAATTTAATCACATCTGCAAAGTCCCTTTTATTATACAAGGTCACATAATCACAGGTTTCGGAGGATGAGGGCACAGACATCTTTGAGGGATCGTTATCCAGCCTACCACGGTCAAGGTCATGGAGGGGGCCCTCCCGGGCCCCTGCTGTAAAGTCCTCTTCTGATCTCTCCCTCCTGTTAGAATGGCCTCAGGGTTTAGCCATGAGGCCTCTCAGAGGTCGGCCTGAACATTCCCCATAATGTCCCTCCTTCCTGCTACAGAAAAAAAAGCCCTCAAGGTCCCTTAATACCCACTGGGAATCCCTGCTAAGTATCCTGGGGTCCTGCTGTGTCTTCAGGGACCATTTACAGCATCTGTTGGCTGTCTCCTGTCTTATCCCCAGGGTCCTATGCTCTAATGATCCCTGCCTATGCCTCCCCGCTTTTCTTCTTCTGGGGGGTGTGGCGCGCACCGCGCAGCTTGAAGGATCTTAGTTCCCTGACCAGGAATTGAACCCGGGCCACGACAGTGAAAGCGCCGAGCGCTAACCACTGGACCACCAGGGAAGTCCCTCTGTCTGTGTCCTTTAGATCCCCTGGGAGCCTACTATCATGTCCTCAGGGGCCCATCATAAAGCAATAGAAAGCCCCACCAGGACAATTACTAATGTGCAGGGCCCAGTGCTCAATGAAAACGTGGGGCCCTTCGTTCCGACTTCAAAACGAACCAAGCGCGGGTCCCTTCGGAACAACTGCTTGGACAGCGTGGAGCGCTCACCCATGAAGCCGCCTTGGTCCCTGGGGACTGCCCCTGGCAGCTCTGAGCTTTCTCCCTGAAGCACCACCTCAACATCCGCCCCTCCTCTCTGCACCTGCACTGCAGCGCCCCCTACTGACCCCAGGAAGCAATCACACCTGAGTTCAAAACCAAATCCTGCCTCTTCCAGGTGGGCTTCTCTGAGCCTCAGTTTCTTTATCTGTGAAATGGGATAATAATCGTACCTGCTTCGGGAGAGAGGCTTTAATGACTCAAAGCTTTGGCACAAGGCACATAGTAGAGCATAGTAATAACCTGTTCCCCATCCTGCCCCCCCACCTCAGGACGCTGCTAAGGTCCCCAGGGGTGCACTTGACCGCAGGCCCGCAGACACCAGGCCCTGGATCTGTCGTGCTCACTCTTGCATCCCCAGGGGCCAACACAGGAAACATCAGCAGAATGAATGAAGCCAATAATGAATGACCCTGGGCTGGTTTAATATGTCCCTAAAACTTTTCTAGAACAGCCTTGGTATTCTGTTAGAATGTTCTAGCAGAATCTGTATTCACCCCTGAAACGATCCGTGTGTCTGGGAGCTGGGACTTCCTATAATGTGAGACCCCAGGGTTTTCCCATGATGGGCTCAGGGCAGTGTTAAAATATAGCAGCAGGGCTGCTCAAACGTGCGAGCCTGCTCCGATCCCCTGTCCTAGACTCCACTCACAGACCTCAGGGCCAGTTAAATGAATCCTGGTACCCGCTCCACACATAATACCCGCGCGCCGGCTCTCATATAACCTGGGTATTGCAACTACCAACAGAACCTGCTACAAGACCCTGAGGTCCCACTATAATCCATTATTACTACGTCCTGCTGTAATACCGCAGGGGGCCGCAATGACGTTCGCCGGTCTGGCTACAGTAGAACGTTCCTGTGGTCTGCTGTGACAGATGTGAGGCCATGATACATTATGATATAACCAATATCTGCCCTGTTTTCATGTAACAGGCCTGACACCCGCTGTCATCATAAGCCAGGACCCTGCTATGAAACTGAGCTTGGAGCTAATTTCCCTGCAAAATGGCCACCGGGGCCTCTTATAAGAGGCATGCGATAGAATAGTCCAGAAGCATGCTAAAATAGTCTCGAGATCCCATGACAAACCACTAGGATTTGCTATAGTAGACCCAGGGTTCCACAACCATTTAATACCTCTGGGGCCACCTGCCAAAGACTCTTGTCCTTGGGCCTGTCCAAGGGGACTCAGGGCCTGCTACACCAAGACATCACTGGGCTTTGTTCTAACAATAGGCTCAGGAATGCGACATAATCACTTCCCTAAGAAGTATCACTTACTGGAACTAGTTCTACCGCCAACAACACAGGTGAGCATATTTCATCCTCCCAATGGGGCAGGGAGGCAAGATTTTACAGATTAGGAAACCGAAGCTCTGTGGTTCTCGGGGGAGTCAAGCAAGCCCAAGGTCCCAAGATCACGCAGCTAATGACAGCAGGGCTAGAATCTGGAACAGAGCCTGCAGGCTTAATGCTTACATCTGGAGGTTTCTGAGCATGTTCACTGCTTCCGGTTACTCCATGCCTTGAGACCCAGTGTAAAGAGATAGGTTAGGGGGGTCCCCGGAAAAAAAGAACCAGGAATGGCTTTCTTGACATAAGAGAAGCCATTTTGTGATCTAAGCCTGGTTGCAATGCCTGCGCTTGAACAGGTCTCAGTAATCCTTGATCTTAAGGGAAGTTAGGGGACAAAGGGAAAAGGAAAAGCAGTCAAGAAACAATAGTTCAACAATGAAACAGAGTCCTAATTCCTCCTCAAGGGATGTACAGAACAGTCGGATACAGTTTTTGAGCTCTTCAGGAACTAAGGCCCCCAGCCAGGGGAAGGACAGGAAAATGTTGACCCTCCAGACTTCAATCAACTAAAGCTTGGACTCTGGCGACCTTTGCCCCAGTTCTGTGCTGAATTCTCTGCTCCAGCCCCCTCATGAATATGCATGGCCCCTTAGCTTAAAACTTCCCCTATTTTGCTGTTGGGGAGACACTGCTTTGGGAAGGATCCCCGGTGTTCTCCTGACTTGCTGCAGGTAATAAATCCTTCGTTCTCCTGATGTTTGGCTCGGTTGTGTCTTTCGGCTGGACACCCACCAAGAGGTGAACCCAGTTTTCGGGTAACACTAGGGGTCAAGCCTGGCCTGTGAGAATGTGAGGATTTAACTTTAAATGGACCCACTCCGGGAATTCCTTGGTGGTCCAGTGGCTAGGACTCCGCGCTCTCACTGTCAAGGGCCTGGGTTCGGTCCCTGGTCAGGGAATGGTGCAGCCAAAAATAAACAAACAAATAAATAAATAAATTCACTCAACTAAACATGCTTGAAGCACCTACAATTTGTTCCAGGCGCTGGGGCTGCAGAGATTCTGTGTCTTCTTGGAGTTTGTATTCAGGGGTCAACAGGTAAACAAATAAACGTGCAATATCACACAGGATTTGTACAACAAATATGCCATAAACAGGTTTTCCTGTCTACGTAAGACATTCAAGCAGGGAAGGGAGATTGGGAGGGTTGGAGGTTCTCCAAGTGGAAAGAGGTCGTCGGTGAGAATTAGAGATTAAGGGATGAGGGAGGGAGCCAGGTGGAAGCCTGGGCTTAGAGGTTCCTCGGGACAGAGGGCACAGCCAGTGCAAAGGCTCAGAGGAGGGAGCAAGTCAGGGGTGCAGGCAGTGAGGATGGGGGCAGGCGGGTAGGCAGAGGGGAAGCTCTGAGGCCGTGACCTGGGCCTAGGAGTCGAATCTCTAGCTGTCACAGTTCTCTAAGGACAGGTAAAGTCCTCTCCCACTCATCAGGCCAGAGAACTGGTACAGCCCTGGGAGCCTTCTCCTTGGAGTTTGTGAGCTGACCCACCAGGCACACGGGCTGCACCCGACACTAGGTAGCCTGACGACGGGGTGCCGAGGAGACGCCCATGAACCCACCGCACGCGGAGGAAGCAGGGGAGCCGGGCTGTTGTTTTTGTAAACACGGTGGCCCCACCCCAAACGGAAACACCTGTGGGTGTGGGCTCCCGGAGTGGCCTCAGATCCCCCGCTGGGTCTCTGTTCCCTCTCCACAGCTCTGTCCCCACCCCCCTCTGGGTCCCAGTCCCCCTCCTCAGGGTCTCTATCCCTCCAGCACTGGGTGGGGCAGGCGAGCAGGCTGAACCTCAGGGCGGTGCCCCCCTCTGACCCGTCCCTGCCCCTTCCTGCCCTCTTTGACGCGGCCCCGCTTCCTCTGGCAGGAACCCCCGCCCTCGCCGGGACTGGGTAAAAAGGAGCCCCTGGGCTGGTCCAGAGACCAAGTCCTGGGAGGCAGCAGCGGCGGCTCCTCTCTCCTCACGGCCCTGTCTCCCAACCCTTGTACCAGTGTGTGCCTCAGTCCCTGGTACAGGTATGGGGGTCAGGGACCTGGGGACCCCAGCGGCGCCAGGCCCCCAGGGGTGAAGGCAGCAGGGCGACTCCGGCACCTCCCTTCTGTCTGTGCCTCCATCTCTGCCCGGCTGTGGCTCTGGTGAGGGTCTCTGCTTCAGATCCCGAAGTCCCTGGGTCCCTCTCTGTGCTGTTTCTTATTCCATCTGCACCTGCCACCCACCCCACGCGTGCCTCTGTCTTGTTCTCCAGGCCCATCTCTGCCTCTGGAATCTGAGTCTGTCCCTGGGCTGTGGTCTCCGTCCCTGTTCGGTGTTCAGCTGAGGGCTCTGTCCCAAATCTCTCTCCTGATCTCTGTATCTGACACTCAAGTTCCCTCTTCCTTTCCCCATTTTTCTCTGCTTCTAACAGAAAGCCTTCCTGCCATTACCAACTGTTAAGCTCTCTCCGTCTCCCAGGTTTTTTCCCGGACAGTCAAGGTCACCGTGTCCGGCCCTGTCAGAAATCTCTTCCCCTTCATTTGCCTGGCTCTGCCTCCTTTCTCCCCATCTCCAATTTCTCTCCTCACTCAAGGCCACCCCACTTGGTCTGTCCCAGATCAGTCCCACCTCCACGGACTTTCTATCCATTTCTGAGGAGCCTGCAGCCCCGCACTGCTGGCTGGCCTTACTAAGCGACTTATCTTCAAGGCCAATTTCCTTACTTGCATTCTTAGGCAAAGAAAGTGTCCATAACCTGACACGTGGAGCTCAGCTACTCCTTGGGACCCCAGGCAGAGAGCTTGCCCTCTCAGATGAGTTTGCTCATCTGCAAATGGGCATGGTGTCCACTTAGGAGGGGGCGGTGGAGCATGCGGGGGGAAGGCGGGTGCCTTGCCTCCCTGCCCCACTCCTTCCCTCTCGGGGTAGACAGTCCCGGGTTGAAGTCAAGACCCTCACGGTTCCGAACCACACAGCCGTGTGCTCCTCAAGCCCACCCAACACACGCCGACCCCCAGCAAAGCCCAGAGGGCCACTACTTCTTCCTTACCCTCCCCTCGGAGGCCAGAAAGGGCCCAGAGTCTAGAGAACCCAGGAACCTCCACCCTCACTCACTTCCTCCCCAGAGACTTGCAGGGGGAGCTCAACACCAAGTAGAAGGCCTTAGGTACTCCGACGCCAACAGCTGACGAGGACCAAAAGACCAGAGAGGGGCAGCATCTTGGTACAGGTTGTCTTCACCCAGAGACGAGGGCAGGAAGCAGGATTTGGTCCCCATCCTTACGCCCCCAGAGGATGAAAAACAGCCCCATCTTCCACATCAACCCCACTTAATTCCCAGGGACACCCCCTCCCTCTGATAAGGGCATGGATAGGGAACCTGGCCCGTGGTTGGGAAAATAACTTTTATTCTGTTTGGGGCGGCGGGCAGGGGTCTGCTCTCAGAACTTCTGGAACTGCTTCTTGGTGCCGGCAGCCTTGGTGACCTTGAGCACGTTGAAGCGCACCGTCTTGCTCAGAGGGCGGCACTCGCCCACCGTGACAATGTCACCGATCTGGACGTCCCTGTGGGGGCGAGCAGCGCCACGTCAAAGGGACTCTGCCCCACGGAGGCCCTAAAGGCGCCTTGCTCACTGTCTCCAGGCGGAGGCCCGTCACCTTTGGCTCCTCCGAACCCCAACCAAGCTACTGCTTCCGGTTCCATCTGCACTGCGCTACACGTCACCCCGTCGTCATTTATTGAGCAATAACTATGACAGGCGCCAAGCTCGATGCCATACAGTGGATGCTCCAACCCTTCCAGGACAGAAGACCTCCAACTAGCACCTCCATTTTGCAGAGAACGGGAGGCTCCCAAAGATGGTGATACAGGGTCCCCTCACTAACTGCCCCCGCCCCCAAGAGCTGACTACCTTCACATGGCAGCCAGGGCGTCCTGTTAACGGCCAAGGCACGTCCCAAGTCACCCAGACTCTTGTGCAGCCCACCCCCTCCTCTTTGCCTGGGAGGGTGGCTCACCGGGGCTACCTGGGGCCACCGGGCTCACCTGAAGCAGGGGGAAAGGTGCACAGACATGTTCTTGTGGCGCTTCTCGAAGCGGTTGTACTTTCGGATGTAGTGCAGGTAGTCTCGGCGGATGACAATGGTCCTCTGCATCTTCATCTTGGTCACCACACCTGGGGGGAAGGGGCAGATCCCGGGTCAGGCCCCATAGGGAAGGCAGCCATGGGCAGCCCAGGGCATGCTGGGAATCGGGGGCCGCTGAGCAGGGTTCCCAAGAAGCCCTGCTGCTGGCATCAGTTGTGCCAACTGCTTTCTCAGCAGTGCCCGGGGTGGGCATCTGAAGACCATCGTGAAAATAACAGACATCATCTGCCAGTTCCCCCTATAACCAGGAGACTGCCAACCCCTTCCTCACCCAGGGCCCCGGAGTCTCAGTGTCCCCAGCCCCTCCTCCCCCAGACCCGGGAATTTGAACCGAAGCCCCCAGAGGTCCTCACTTACCAGACAGGATTCGCCCTCGGATGGAGACATTACCAGTAAAAGGGCATTTCTTGTCAATGTAGGTGCCCTCGATGGCCTAAAGGGATGAGGAGGATTAGCAAGCCCTGAATGGTAGCTCCTGAAAAGAACAAGGGGTGTGGCCTCCCTGCAGACATAAAAACTACAATTCCCAGCAGCCCCAGCAACAGCCACTCAGATGTGAATACGGCAACTCAGTTTGTGCACACGTGCAGGGAAACAGGGATCTCCTTTCTTCTGAGGATCCCCATACCTCCTTCGGTGTCTTGAAGCCCAAACCAATGTTCTTGTAGTATCGCGGGAGCTTCTCCTTGCCAGTTTCTCCAAGCAGGACCCTCTTCTTATTTTGAAAGATGGTCGGTTGCTTTTGGTACGCACGCTCAGTCTACAGGGATGAGGAGGAAGAAGCTGGTAAGCTTGCAGCAGGCAGCAACCTGGTCTGGAAAGCTTCACAAACCCCCCAGATCCCATCCTCTGCGGTATTTAGCTCCCCAAACGCTGCACTCACCCAAATTTACCTCTAACCCAGACTCAACTCTAAACCCGGGGTTACGTCGGTATTTACGGTCTAAAGCACTTTCCACCGCCTGCAGAATTCACCCCTTAAAACCCAGAGATACAGAATCATCCCTCTAACACCCTGGACACCCTTCAGCAAGAATTATTCTCCAAAACACAAAAATACCCACCCAGGAGACACTCCTTATTAATTACATATGGCTCCAAAATTAAACACCAAAACGATGTGCTCCCTGGAGTAGCCCTTAGGACTCAGTTCTCACAGGATTAACCCTACAGCCTAAGGCCTCCAGAAAAACACTCTGTAAATCTTGGGTTTTAAAAAGATAACTCCTAAAAAGCTTGAGCCTGCGGAGCTCCTAAGATTTAGGAGGCGCCAATCGAGATTAACGCCAAGACACGCGCCCTCTGCCCGAATTTCCCTGGGAAATCGAGGACGCCCAGAATTAACCCCCAAACTGGGGCGCGGACTCCCGCTCTCCAGGACACGCCCCTGAAGCCCGGGCCCCGCTAGGTCCGCGTCAGCCCCGAGCCCGAACCTGAATGTCCGCCATCTTCCCGGCCGCCTGAAAAAAGGAAAGCGGCGGCGGCGTCCGGGTTTCCTTATCGATTGCACAGAAGCTAGAGAGGAAGTGACGAAAGAGAGGCAGGGTAACACGGTTTGAGGCGGAGCCTTGGCGAGACTCTGATTGACGGACTGCCCTACCCAAGCACGCGATTCGGAGACCGCACGGACGCTACCATGACGTTCATTGCAGAGGGGAGGGAAGCGACAGACACTATCTCGCGAGATTCTTAGGCCATCATTGCGCGCCAGCGCGCTAGGTCACGTTGGGAAAGAGTGGCCAGCCTTGTTATCGCGAGAGTTCTCGGGAGGCGGTCTCGTTTCTGCGGGGTGTGCGACCACGTGGGGTTTGGGGACAGCGTGGCTGTGTCCGCTCAGGGTTTAAACGGGTTGTGGCCGCGGCCATCTTTTTGCAGGACTGGAGACCGGAAAGTCTTGGGAGCATGCATGCTCTGCGGCGCCGCCATCTTTGTGAGGGGCGGGCCCTACCTAAGAGTTTTGTGCAGTTTAATGAACGTTGTTTTCCTCTATGGGCCATTTCATCCCCAGACAGTGGTTTCGTGAAAAAATTAAATTAAATTAAAAAAATAAAAAGGCCTTCTGCTGCTTGTCTGTAACAGCGCTGTCCAATAGTAGTTTCCGCTGTGATGAAATGTTCTGTATCTGCGCTGTCCAACACAGTAGCCACTGGCACTGGAACTGGGGTGCGTGCGACTGAGGACCTGAAATTTTAACTTTTTCTTTTTTTTTTAGGTAAGAAGTGGATTTATTTAGAGAGAAACATACTCCACAGACAGAGTGTGGGCCATCCCAGAAGGTGAGAAAGGCCCTAACTTTAATTTTATTCGATTTAAATATAAATAGCCACATGGGGCTAGTATCTACTGCGTTGGTCAGTGCACGTCAATAACTGAATACTAATTTATTGTTTTATAAATTCTTGTAAAGCAAAATCTAACAGCGCAATTGCCATGTGCCTGGCATTGTGCTAACACTCTAAGGATGGTTCGGTTACTATTCCCATTTTGCAGATGGGGAAGCTGAGGCATTAGTTGCTCCAGGTTTCGCAGAAAATGAGAGGCAGAGGTGGGAATTGAACCTGGGCAGTCTGGCTCCAGCGTTCTTAATCACCCACCTTTAAAGAAGGAAGCTTTGAGTCCTTTTTACAGTCACTTCACACTTAATGAGCACCTATTTGGTACCCGGCCCCCTTCTGGGCAGTGGTGGCAACAACCCGGTGTCCCAAACCAACCCTGACAGCTGTCCATACACTCTAACTGACTTGCACCTTGTTGGGAGATTTCAAACTCCAGACCTTGGCACGGATAGGTGTCTTATGCCTCCTTCCTTAGTTAAGTCTTGGTCTAAAATTTCCCAGCGCTCTAACTCCACAGAGTGTGGTTCTCTCTAAATAAATGCACTTCTTACCTATCACAATAAATAAATAAATAAATAATAAAACCCATGGGGACTATACAGAATATTCAGTGATTTCGTGTTAGGGCAAGTGTGCAACCATCTGAAAAAAAAAAAGTTGGATCTCTACCACCTACTGTATGCCAAAGTAAATTTCTGATGTGTAAAGATAAAATTTAGGTGGGTTTGGGGAATGAAACCATAAATGTACTAGAAGAAAACGAGTTTTGTTTTTTTCACTTATGAGTCTAGTAAAGACCTTTTTTTTTTTTTTTTTTGGCCACACCATGCAGCTTGTGTCATCTTAGTTCCCATGGCAGTGGAAGCGCAGAGTCCTAACCACTGGACAACCAGGGAATTCCCTAGTAAAGACTTTTTAAGCATTGCATTCAGAACATCAAATCTGTGCTCCCGACAAACTTCTACACAGGTCACAAAATATTATTCTTTTGATTTTTTTCCAATTTTTAAAAAAATTGAAGTATAGTTGATTTACAATGTTGTGTTAGCTTCAGGTGTACAGCAAAGTGATTCAGTTATACATATATATGTATATATATTCTTTTTCAGATTCTTTTCCATTATGTTATTACAAGATACTGAGTATAGTTGCCTGTGCTATACTGTAGGACCTTGTCATTTACCTATTTTATGTAGTGTGAGTATGTTAATTCCAAACTCCCCCTGCCCCCTCCCGTTTCATGCTTTCTTATTTATCCTTTGTTTCCTCTTCCCCACTCAAATGAGGGCAGGAATTTTCGTTGCCTTTGTTCTCCAGGGCTTCTGGTGACTGTCACATAGTAGGTGCTCAGTTTGTCCTTGTTGAATAACTGACCAAATGAATGAATGGAGAATTAGATACACCAAAATGTCCACTTATAGGCAGATGGGTAAATCCTGCCATAGCTTGATCGTGGACCACTCTGCAAGCACGTAATAAACATGAGGTAAGTCAGCCAATCCGGAAATGAAAACAGTGCCAGACACGTTTCATTTTTTAATCTTTAAATTTGCGATGACTTCTGAATAGGGATTTCATGCATATGCTACAAAATTCTAAAAGTACAAAGTAAATTGTGAAAGATGAATCTTTCCCTCACTCTTCTCCCCGGACACACGCACCCAGTTTCCCTCTGCAGAAGCAATTGCTGTCACCCTGTTATCATCTGCCAATGTGTCTTCCAAACTATTCTACCCTCTGTTGAATTTGTATGTGGACAAAGCAAAGTGCAGAACAAGAGGCACAGCATGACCCATTTATTATTATTTATGAACATTTATTCAAATGTTTATGGACAATCTATAGGACGACTGCATTTTTTTACATATATATTTCTTTTTCATATTCTTTTCCATTATGGTTTATCACAGGATATTGAATACAGTTCCCTGTGCTATACAGTAGGTCCTTGTTGTTTAATGCATTTTTTAAAGCTTATTTTATGATATAGTTGTGGCTTATCTTTTTAGGTATTACAGACTACATTGTCCAATAACACAGCCATTGGTTACATGTGGTTATTTAAATTGAATAACATTTAAAATTCAATTTTTCACTCATTCTATTCATATTGCAAATGCTCAGTAATCACATGTGGCTAGTGGCTTGCATATTGAACAGCTTAGATTTAGAATATTTTTTATCAACAAAAAAATGCTCTTATAGACAGCGAAGGCTGGTTGCATATATATGTATATATAAAATATATGATGTCTTTTAAGTTGTAATAACTTCAGAAATATAAATGCTACAAACTTACAAAAAATCATTTGAAGTTTATTTAAATTTATTTTACACTTAATAGCTTTGTGAATTTTGAACGATACTTTTTTTAAAATTTATTTTATGGAAGTATAGTTGATTTACAATGTTGTTAATTTCTGCTTTTCAGCAAAGTGATTCAGTTATACATATATATATTCTTTTTCATATTCTTTTCCATTATGGTTTATCACAGGATATTGAATATAGTTCCCTGTGCTACACAGTAGGACCTTGTTTTCCCAACCTGTCTATAATAGTTGGCATCTGCTAATCCCAAACTCCCAATCTATCCCTCCCCCCAGCCCCGCATAGCAACCACGTTTGTTCTCTATGTCTGTGAGTCTGTTTCTGTTTCATAAGTTCATCTGTGTCATATTTGAGATTCCACATATAGGTGTTGAATGATACATTTTTAATTATCATTGTTTCAGTCCCTCTGGGGTAGCATTGAGGGACTTTTCATTTGAGAACCTGCTATGTTTTCCCCCCAGTGACCTTGTAGTAGCTTTATAATTTATTTTTTGAAGAAAAAGTAAGTTCTGGAGTTTTTGAATGACTTAGAAAGGATTTATGATATTTAGTTAAAAAAAAAAAAAAGCAGGACCCGGAGTTGCTGTCTACAATGTGTGCTAAACTATGTACAAAAGTTACATATAAAGGTCTGCATAAAAGTTTCTAACTTAGAAAAAAGCCTGGAAGGAAATGCATGATATTGCCCTAGTGGTTTACATCTCCAGGTGGTGAGATTTCCTGTCTGGTGTCTTAAATGCTCAATATTTTGCAAATTGCTCAGAGCAGCTGGTGAGATTTTGATAAGGGAAGAGTAGACGAAAGAAATACTGCTTCACTCTGAAGGGGAGAGGGCAAATCGGAGATGTTTAGGTCCTTAGCTTCTAGACATTTTTGATCACAACCCACAGTAGGAAATGCATTTTGCATTGTGACCAAACACACACACCTCTCTCTCACCCTCCTCTGCCTTCTTCTCTGCCTTTCTCTTTTCTTTTTTTTTTACGCGGGCCTCTCACTGTTGTGGTCTCTCCCGTTGCGGAGCACAGGCTCCGGACGCACAGGCTCAGCGGCCATGGCTCACGGGCCCAGCCGCTGCGCGGCACGTGGGATCTTCCCGGACCGGGGCACGAACCCGTGTCCCCTGGATCAGCAGGCGGACTCTCAACCACTGCGCCACCAGGGAAGCCCAGCCTTTCTCTTTTCTAATTTTTAAGTCTTTTAACTCTCTCCTTTCCTTTCTGTAATACACTGATTTTCTTCCTTTTCATTTCTATTCAATTTCATTATCATCACTATTATTTAAGTTACTTATTTATTTATTTGGCTCTGCCAGGTCTTAGTTGTGACATGCAAGATCTTTCTTTTTTTAGTTGCGGCATGCACCATCTAGTTCCCTGACCAGGGATCGAACCCGGGCCCCTGCATTGGGAGCGTGGAGTCTTAACCGCTGGACCACCAGGGAAGCCCCTCAATTTCATTATTATTTTAAGGCTGCTTACAACCCACCACATCGATTTTTTTGAACTGCAATGTGAACAGCTTTAGTGCCCAAGTATAAACTTCAGCCAACTCTAGTTATTACCACTTGAGGGCGTATTTCCCTATCTCTGCCAGATTTCAGACATTTACTAGCATTTCACAACAGAAATCCAAAAGCTAGGAGATCTGGAGACCCTCGCCCTCCCCAGTGAGCACAGAAATGTCTATTAAAACAAGACGTATAGGGCTTCCCTGGTGGCGCAGTGGTTGGGTGTCCGCCTGCCGATGCAGGGGACACGGGTTCGTGCCCCGGTCCGGGAGGATCC
>NW_021145299.1:67440-83223 GCF_002837175.3 Physeter macrocephalus
CCCGTGCCGCGGAGCGGCGGGACCCGTGAGCCATGGCCGCTGAGCCTGCGCGTCCGGAGCCTGTGCTCCGCAACGAGAGACGCCACAGCAGTGAGAGGCCCGCGTACCGCAAAAAAAAAAAAAAAAAACAACCACGTATCCCTGCACCCCACCCACAGACCAGGGTCTCCAGGGTTGCTGTAGCCCAAGCGATGAGGCTGACCTGGGGCTGGCGCGTCGCATTCTGTTGGAGGGTGCTTTGGTTGTGGGCAGCTGGGCAAGCTGGAACTGGAGCTTTGGAAACATTCGTTTTGTTGGCCCAGAGGTTCTGATTCCCTGCACTTAGCCCACAGGAATGATTAAGGTTATGCCTTTCATTTGCATTCTGAGGAAAGATGAGCATCTTCTCATGTATTTACTGGCATTTGTGTATCTTCTCTGGTGAAACGTGTTTTCAAGTTTTGGCCGAAGTTTTGTTTGGTTATCTCTCTGTTACTGAGTTTTAAAGAGTTTTCCTATGTATTTGGCATTCAAGTCCTGCAAGAGATGATATGCAAATAACTTCTCTCAGTCTGACCTGTCTCCATCTTTTTAATGGTGGGTGTCTTTAGAAGTGCCAAGTTTTACATTTTTAAGCCAAATATAAGGGATTGTGGTTTCCAGGGGATTATATTGTGCTGCTTTTACATGCAGTCCTGTTAAATTTAAGACTTAAAACTCTGTGGTTTTCAGTTGCTTCGGTAGGCAGCTCTGCTGGTGAGCGGGAGCCCCAGAAGGGGTAGGGAACCCCCCACCTGCAAAATGATTCTCTTAGAGAAAATTTAAGCCACTGTGGTGTCTCAGACATTTTGGAGATTAAGCGAGAGAGAATGGCACAGTGCGCCCAGTTAAGATCTGCCCCGTGAACCAACTAGCAAGTATTGCCCACCAGTCCCAAGGGCAGCAGGAATCTAGCTTTCTTCCCGGTACAGATGTGCGTACCTTGGTCACACCAGACCCCTCTGGGTGTCGTCCTGGCTGACACTGCTGACTGCACATAACCCTCATCAGTAAGATGGGGATGGGGGCCCACCTGGGTCAAGTACTGAGAGGTGACCAAGGGTGACTGTCCAGGGCTGGGTACCCTAATGTTTACCCTTTCAGGGACTCACCCTGGCAGATCTAACAAGCCTAGTTTTAATCTTACAAAGCACCAAGAGCTTTCAAATCCCACTTTCTCTGATGCCTAACCACCATTTACAAAATGTTCTTTCTTGTCCATTTCTTCACATTAAGCGTGGCCTGGCGTGGCAGACTGGAAGAGACCACATGCCCCAGTGAGGAACCGGTTTTAGAGAATGGTGGCAATTCCATACTTTGCAGCTGAATTAGGGAAGACAACTTTATGCAAACTGGGCAACACCAGGCTCTACAGGTCGTAAATACCAATCCCACAGGCATCTCAAATTCCTTGCCATGTCAATCTCTACAAAGGTCAACTCCTCCACGAAAGGCAGTTTCTAATCCATCATCTGCAGAAAGAGCACAGCCAGTTTTATTCTTCAAAGCCTCCCATCAGCCGAGGGCCTTGCTCCCCTGGGCCTGCCTCTATGGCAGACACACACTGCAAAGACGCCAAATTTCTTTAAAAATAATTTATTAGTTTTGGATCACAAAATATAGGGAAGACACAAGGGCAATGCCTGTGACCCCTTGGGCCATACTTCCCATTCATAAACACCTTTTAGAACCCCAGGCTCGTGCTGCCCAAGCATTCTCTCACATCCTAACAGCTGCAGAGTATAGTACCTGACCGTGTGGGAAGCTTAAACAGACTCCCTGTAAGCGACGTGAGTGGCCCTTCCAATTAGGTCTTCCAGCTCACTTTTGCCAGTATTGCAACAGCACTGGTTGTTCGAACTGTCCATGTCCTAAAACTCATGAATGAATAGGTCACAGGCAAATTCTGCCTGCACAGCTCTTACAACTGTCTATGCTTTTAAAAGGGCCTTTCTTAAACAGCAGTGGCTAAGACGCCTTCGCTATACCCAGTCTTCTAAGCCCCTGGCTGCCTGTGGCACCTGGGTGGCAGCCCCTGGGGGTCCCCCACATCCTAGGGTGGCGATGGAGGAAGGGCAGGCCAGGCCAAGCATGAAGAAGAAACAGTCAATTTTATTGGGCTCAGACTAAGAATCCATGGGTCTTGAGGACCTCTGTGAATCGGTCGATTTTCTTCTCTATGTTCTTTTCGGCCTGCTTCCGTAGCCTCTGTGGGGTCAAGGTGACAGGTGGTGGTTAGTGGCTGCTCCCTAGGACTGCCCTTATCCCAGGAGGCCACCCAGACCGGGCCTTAGGCAGAGCCTTCCGAGGGCATAACGAAGACCCCAGTCAAGAGTAATCAGCTCCCAGACCCTGCCCTAGAAAATGTGGTGCCCCTCCAGCCTCAGTCCTGCCCTCACCATGAGCTGCTTCTTTTTCCGGTAGTGGATCTTGGCCTTCTCCTTTCTCTTCTCCTCCAGTGTAGCCGTTACCGCCTGGTACTTCCAGCCAACCTCATGAGCCAGGCGCCCTAGGTAGGCAAACTGGGGGGGAGAGGAAGAAACGAAGCTGTAAGAAAACGAGGCCAGGGTGACTAGGGGAAGGGCGCTGACATCCTGTCCTAGAGGATCCCAGTCCAGCCATACAACTTTTCAGCAGGCCTACGCTCAAGAGACACAGCTACCCCTGGCAGGGCTCTCTGCTCCTCCTGGCATCAGCTGAGCCATTGGCATTATCGGCACTGCCCACAGTGGCATCCGCAGACCATCGTGAGAAAAAGCCATCATCTGCCAGTCTTAGGGCCCTAGGTGCACCCCCCCAGGAAGCCTGGGACCCCAAGGCATTACTCGGGAGACCCCGGAACTCACCTTCCGCGTAGGCTTCAGACGCACAACTTTGAGGGCGGCAGGAACCACCATCCGCTTTTTCTGTTAGAGAAGGAGAGAAACTTAGAGACCTGGAGCGAGGAACAGGCAGGGAAGAGGCTGGCCGGAGGGACAGGCAGGAAAGAAGGCTGGCAGGGAAGAAGGCTGGCCGGGGCAGGCGTCTCAGTCAGTGCTGTTTTCACGGGGATCAAACAATGTAGGTAACTGCAGAACATCACGGACGCCAGACACAAAGATGGAGAGGAACTTAGAGACCTGGAGGGAGGAACAGGCAGGGAAGAGGCTGGCCGGAGGGACAGGCAGGGAAGAAGGCTGGCCGGGGCAGGCGTCTCAGTCAGTGCTGTTTTCACGGGGATCAAACAATGTAGGTAACTGCAGAACATCACGGACGCCAGACACAAAGATGCCGCTGGGGGAGACGGGTCTTGCTCACCTTGTCATAGGGTGGCGGGATCCCATCGAACACCTTGAGGCGGTCCAGAGCGGCCTGGCCTCGCTTGGTCTTGTGGGGCAGCATGCCTGCGGGCAGAGCACAACAGGCCTGCTCAGCGGGGCGTGCGAGGACCCCGCTGCGCCACCTGGGCGAGCAGGCAGGCAGCCTCAGATGGTAGTGCATGTGCAGTCATCTCATGGTTGGGAAACTCGAACACGAGTGGGAGTCTTCATCACCGGCCACCCGCCCCGTCAGCCCCTGCGGTCCTCAGGCCCAGCTCACCTCGCACCGTCCGCCAGAAGATGCGGCTGGGGGCTCGGAAGTGGTAGGGGCCCCGGGAGGGGTTGGTGTTCATCCGCTTGCGGAGGAATGCCAGGTACTTCACTGGGAAGAGGGGAGTGTGTGTGAGGCCTCAGGAGGCCTCAGGCAGATAGTAACTCCTTCCAGTGCAGCACACGACCTTACTTCCGAGGGCGTGTTCGGGAACTCAGACTAGGACCTCCCCCCACTGGTGGGACTGCTTACGAGCCCGTGAAGCGTGAGCCCCACAAAGGTCCACCCTCTCCGGCCCTCCTCCCAGGCCCTCACTCACACTTGTTTCTATAGAAATTGCCAGAAATGTTGATGCCCTCACAGCGCACAACCACCACCTTTCGACCTAGAGGGAATGGAAAATCAGACAATCAAGGAGGTCAAAGGTTAGGAAGCAAGCCCAGTTACTGCTGAGAACCCAGAAAGAAGGCTCCTTCTGTCTCAAACTGGCCACAATGCACAAGGAAGGCACGGAGTCTCCTGCCCCGTGTCACAGAGCAGCAATCGGAGGAGCTGGACTCATGCTTACGTTCAATTTGTTAGTCTGACAGAGCCCAGAGCCCCCAACCTAGGAGGGGAGGAGGCTGGCAGGTCTCAGAGCGGTGCATGGGGTTGATCTCATGGTCGTTAGACTCAAACGAAAGATGGTGATTTTTGCTCATCACTGACCTCGAGGCTCACGTCTGGGGGAGCTATGGGCAGGGGGCAGACTTACCCAGAAGCACCTGTTTAGCCACGATGGCCGCCAGGCGGCCCAGGAGATGGCCTCGGCCATCGAGAACCAGGACCTGTTGGAGATAGGTTGAGAGGGCTCAGAGGCACCCACAGCTTTGACTCCCCACCTCAAACAATCATTCCTCCTACCTGTTCATTTCACCTACCTCCCAGGGTGCCTCCTAACCAAGTAGGAGACCCAGGAACTGGACCCAAGCCTCACTGTACAGAGAAGGCCAAGAGAGCAAATGACTGCCTCAGGATTTCAGTGAGTGGGATAACATACCAAAGGACCCCCCTCACATCTCAGCTGCTTGAAGGGCAAGAATTTTTATGCCCAGATTGTGCTTGACAGTCAGCGAGAGAGCTACAATCTGAATCCAGACTGGCACTACTGATTCTCCAGGCAGAAAAACCTGTGATCTGGATACAAGCCGTAGAATCTCGACAGAATCTGATTCTGTCCTGGTCTCAAAGATACTTTTCTAGCATGAAGGTTCAGAGCGGATGAAGCTAGGAAGGGTAGTCAAAAGCCCCGGCTGGCTCCGGTATTGACTAGATTTGCATCCTCCCGCGAACTGCTCAAACGCCAATCCTCAACTTCTTGTCAAGAGTAAAAGTCCCAACTCTTTACCAAGCACTTCCTATACATGTTATGATTCCTGGAAGCCGGTGTAAAAGGCTACAGAATCTAAAACCAGACTTCCAGACAATGTGACTTTGGTCAAAACCCCCCAAATCTCCAATATCTGCCTCAGGAACACCATGATAAATTATCTGAATTACACAAAATACAAGGCAAACTATACCAGGCGCCGTAAGTGCAGGGACACAGGTTCGGAGAACTCTACCACTTGCCTGGCCCCAAACGTGGTTTTCCTTCCTGAACCACAGACCCATAACAGGTACACCCCTTCCAGAGCCATCCCCTCCTTTATATCTAATAGGTCACACAAGAAGCCTAGGCAAAGTCAGAGTTACGTTTCTGCTGCCGTCCTTGAGGGCCTCCAGGTCATTAAGGACAAAGGATATCACAGGGCTGTGAACATTTCATCACAATCCTGTTTCCAGCATCAGCAGACCTTTAAAGACTCGACCCCCAAGAGAAAGGAAAAGAGCAATTCGTGCCTGCATGCCCTATAGGTAGGAGCTCTCTCGACCCACTGCAAAGATTTCGCGCTAAAATACCCACAGCTGCAGGGGAACCCTGATGCGCACTCCCACGAGGCCGAAACAACCCGCGCCTTGGGCAGGGCGGAAGTACCCTCTATTTTGGCCAATCCGCGGCTTCTCTTCGTCCCCTGGCCGCGCAGCTGCCTTCCGCGTGCTTCCCCACCGCTGAGGACACACAGGCCCAATTCGGCCAAGATCAAGGTAAATCAGGCCTAGCTTAAAAATAACTTTTCTTGTGCTGAAAGCCCCGACCACTACCCCCTGGGGGAAAAACGATGCCGCATTCTAGCCAGCCCAGAGCGTAAAAACCGTTTTATATTCCCGTTTTGGGTTCCTCTTACCCCGAAAGCTTTCTGTTTTGCTCAGTTATCGATCTTAAGTCCCACAGTACGCTTACGAGAGGAAAGAGGTCCAACCCCAGTCCGGTCTCGACCCCACCCGGCCCCACACCGCCCCGGCCCGCGCAGAGCCTATACCTGCCCCTCCGCCATCTTCGGCAGCCGCCTGGGAAAGAAGGAACCTTAACCGCAGGGTTTCTTATCCCTTGAAACAGGGGCGGAGGAAGTGACGCAACACGGCCGCTTTCCGTCTTTTCATTGACCAGAGTGCCACGCGCGTGCGCAGAAAGGCCCACTGGAAGGCGGGTCGTCTTTTGACTGTCCAATCAATATCGTTTCTATCGAACCTAGGCGGCCATGGCTGTGCCGGGCGAGATCACGTGGAGTAGGAGGGGGCTCTGCGGGGGCGGGGCTGTTCAGCCTCTGTTGCCGTATTTGGGAGGGGCTGGTAGTCCTCGCGCGAGTTGCCCACTGTGTTTGCTGTGGGGCAGGGGCGAGAAGGCGGGAGGAGAAGCGCTCTTACCCCGTAAAGCGATAATGCGTGTAGGCCCACAGCGGGCAACAAGGCTTGCCCTTTAGCGCTCAGTCTAGGCTTAGAGATCTGGATTCCGGTGCCTGACCGGCTTGCTTCCTTGTGATCTGGCTAAATCCCTGGCCGTGTATGGGCCTCAGTGTCCTCACCTGTCAAAGAGGAGATAGTCTTCCCCATGAGATCTAACGTATGAAGGAATGACTTCTAGATGCCTGAGTGTTCCCCAAAGGAGCTTCTCACTTTCTGGACAAAGCCTTTGCTTTGGTGGTGCCCCTTGACTGGGATGCCCTCCCCTCCACCCCACCTTCTAAAATCTGGCTTGAGTCCTTCTCTTTAGAGAGCCTCCCTGTTATCTCAGCTTGGCTCAGGTACATCCTCGGGGCTCCCACAGTGCCTATGCTACCTCCATTAGAGCGTGTGTCATCCTGTACTGGGGCTCTCTGGGGCCCCTGTCTTCTCCCCCATGGACCAGGAACCCTGAGAGGGTGGGGCTGGTTCTCACTCACGTCTGGGTCCCAGCCTTGCCCTGCACTGGCCCTGGGGCCCAGGACGCCTCAGAAAATAGGTATTGAATGAAACACTGCATTAACTGAAAAACCAAGACCCAAACCCAAACTGCCCCATCCACTCACCCTGTCCCATCCACAGACAGGCCTGGCCAGAGCCGGTAGAAAAGGATGATTTATATACAATTTCCTGGGGACAAGGGCTTTGTACAGAGGGGGGAGGGTGAGGCCGGGGCCGTTGCTGGGTGCGGGCGTTGCCTCCATCCTGGGGAGACAGTGACAGGAGCAATGCGGCCAAGGAAAGGACCAGTTTCTAGCTGACTTCCTCCAAGTTCCGACTGTGTGTCCTCGGGCAGGTGACTCCTCTCTCTGGGCCTCAGTGTCCTCCTCTGTAAAATGGGATGATAGACGACTCACTGGGCTGTTTGAGGCTCCGTGGACAGAGGAGAGGAAAGCACCAAGCTCAGGGCTTGGCACAGTCTCAATGCCAAAAACAACTCCATTCACTCTGAATGCTCACTATGTGTTTGGGCATCGCTGGCCAAGAGAACTAACTCTGCAACCATGAGAGATCTGCGCTCTCCAGGACAGCTGTGATACCAGTCACAGGTGAATACTGGGCACTCTAAATGTGGCCAGCAAAACTGAGAAACTGAGTTCTTCATTTTACCTAATTTAAACTTAAACTAATAGTGTGGTTATTGGGAGAGTGGGAAAACAGGGTGTGAACAGGGACAAGGGTAGGAGGAAAACTTCTCAATTGAAAATTGTATCTCGGGGACTTCCCTGGTGGTCCAGTGATTAAGACTTCGCCTTCCAATGCAGGGCGTGCGGGTTCGATCCCTGGTTCCTGGTCCCTGGTCCCTGGTCGGGGAGCTAAGATCTCACATGCCTCGCGGCCAAAAACCCAAAACATAAAACAGAAGCAATATTGTAACAAATTCAATAAAGACTTAAAAAAAAAAAGATAGAAAATTTGTTTAAAAAAAAAAATAAGTTGTATCTCAGACTTCCCTGGCGGTCCAGCGGTTAAGACTCTGCGCTTCCACTGCAGGGGGCACAGGTTCAAACTCTGGTCAGGGAAGCTCCCGCATGCAGCGAGGTGTGGCCAAAAAATAAAAAATAAATTGTATCTCAAAAAAAAGAAACTCTCAAAAAAAATTGTAATAAAAAGTACTGCCTGGGACTTCCCTGGTGGCGCAGTGGTTAGGAGTCCGCCTGCCAATGCAGGGGACACGGGTTCGAGCCCTGGTCTGGGAAGATCCCATATGCTGCAGAGCTATTAAGCTCGTGCACTACAAGTACTGAGCCTGCACTCTAGAGCCTGTGCTCTGCAATGAGAAGCCCTCGCACCACAACAAAGAGTAGCCCCCGCTCACCACAACTAGAGAAAGCTCGTGCATAGCAACGAAGACCCAATGCAGCCAAAAATAAATAAATAAAAAATACTAATAAAACTTAAAACCAACTTAACCATTTTAAGTGTACAGTGAGTAGTGTTAAGTATATTTAAGGTATACTATTGTGCCAAAAAAGAAAAAAAGTACTCCCCAAAACAAATGCTGACACGAAAGATCATTTAATTTAGAAATTGTTCCGTGATCCAGTTATTGGAAAACTTCTGTAGGTTTCAAAGAACTTGAGTATACGAATTTACTTATGCAACTGTAAATTTCATGGAATCTAAATACTGATCAAATATTTCTGATAAAAATTTCACATATGCATTGAGATGTGCTGTGAGTGTAGCATACATACTACATTCTGAAGACCTGGTATGAAAAAAAGAATGTAAAAATATCTCATTGATAATTTTTTTAAGAATTGATTACATGTTGAGATGACAACATTTTGGATACACAGGGTGAAATAAAATATATTCTTTTTTTTTGATCATGCCACTGGGCTTATGGGATATTAGTTCCCCAACCAAGAATCAAACCCATGCCCCCTGCAGTGGAAGCACAGAGTCCTAACCACTGGACCACCAGGGGATTCCCTAAAATATATTCTTTATACTAACCTGCTTATTTTTACATTAAAAAAAGATTCAGCTACTAGAAAATTTAAAATCACATGTGTGGCTTATATTCTATTTCCTTGGACACCATTGCTCAAAGGGTTTCTCGTGGTCACTTCCCTTAACCTCTCAACAACTCTATGGTAGAAGGATTATTATTAGAGTCTTTTGTACGGTTAAGGAAACTGAGGCAAAAGAGTGAAAGGCACAGAAGCCGGAATCAGAAGGCCCAGAGTCAAATCCTGGCTCTGTCACTCACGAGCTGTGTGACTTTTGGCAAATGATTTACCTCTCTGGGCCTTGGTTTCCACCTCTGTGAAATGGGGATAATAATGGCACCAGCTTCTCAGTTAAGTGAGTTAATCTGTGGAAAGCTCCAGCACAAGACCTGAGACACTGAGGCACTCCGCGTGTGAGCCATTGAGGCCAGATGCTTCTTGTTAGATCCCTCTAAGCACATTGGGAACCTGGGCCCTCCACTCCCTCCTCCCTCGGGGCACCACCCACCTTCTGCCCCCTGACCGGTTCCCAGGTTCGCCTCTGGGGCTTCCTCTTCCTGCTGCCCTAGGTGAGGAGTCCCAGCTCCCTTACCTTGCCTTTGAGGCCTAGATGTTGCTGTGCCATTTTCAATCCCCCACCCACCCACCCCAGGCTGGGCGAAGTTGCTAGAACACCCTGACCCTTTTTCACACCAGGAGGGCTTTGCAGAGGCGGTACCCTCTGCCTGCTTCCAGGAGGCCACTCTCTCCTGGCTTGCAGACTCCTGTATCAAAATACCTCCCCGGAGGTTGGGGTGGGCAGCGTCCTCACGTCCGCAGGGCCCCACCGAGCTCACTCTCTTTCCCGAATCTCCCTCCTCCCCCCAGGTTCCCCACTGGGCCAGACCCAGCGTCTGCTTGCGCCACCTCCCCTTCCTCCTTCCTCCCACCCCCCACCAAGCCTGTCAGTCTCCAGCCCCATCCCTCCCGATGATCCCTGACCCCTGACTCTGCCCGTCCCCTCCTCTCCGTCCCCGTGGTCCGGCCCTGGCTCAGGCCTTGTCCTCTCTCCCTGGACCCTCGCCCAGCAGCCTCCTCTTTGGCCTCCAGTCTGCTGTCTGTTCCAGTCTGTCCCCCTCCATGGCCCCAGAAGGGTCTTCTTGCATCCGGACTGACCCACCCCTTCCCTGCTCAAGGCCCCCGCCCCCCAGCCCCTGCCACACATGCCACCCACGCCAACACCAAGTCCAGGGTCCTCAGCTTGATGAGGAGTCAGTGCTGCAGGCAGGGCACCTATGGCCCCCAAAGGATCAGCTGACGCCGGCCACGCCCTCTGCCCACCCCACAGGCTCACCCGCTCCCCAGGGTAAGGCATCCTCTGTCTCTTCCTTCGCCAGTGCAGGCACCAGGCAGCGGCCAGCAGCAGGAGGGCCACGGGCAGCAGCAGCAAGAGGAGCAGAAGAGGGGCCTGCGGGGCCGGCAGGGAGGTAGCCCCCAAAGCCCCGGGACTCCTTGGGGGCAGCAGGGTGGAGGAGTCTGCCAGGAGAGAGGAGGCTGGGTGACTGAGAAGAAGGGCCAGGCCAGGGAAGGAAAAAAAGGCCTGCCTGGTCCTGCTGTGTGACCTCAGGTGGGCTGCTCACTCCTCTGGGCCTCAGTCTCCTCATCCATAAAATGGGGATAATTATTGTATCGACTTCATAAGGTTGTCACAAAGATTAAACGCATGAATATACCGAAAGTGCTTAGAACAGTGTCTAGCACGTAGTAAGGTTGAATTTTATTTATTTTTAAAAGCCATTAATAACTTTCTATTTCAAATGTATCATTTTACTTTTTTTTTCTTTTTGCCCACACGGCATGTGGGATCTTAGCTCCCCGACCAGGGATCGAACCCAGGCCCCTGCCAGTGGAAGTGTGGAAGTCCTAACCAGTGGACCTCCAGGGAATTCCCTACATTTTATTTTATAAAGGGACAAATGTGTGTCTAGTGCTTATGTATCGATTTGCTTATTTCCCTCCTTCCCCCAATAGTCTATGAGCTACACGAGGGTGACAGGAGCCTTATTGCCAGAACCTACTATTTAGTGCTGACTAAATAATAGTTTAATTTACATAAAGTAAATATCTGAGTGGATGAATGGACAGATAATAGAACAATGAAAGATACAATGTGTGAAGCTATGATGTCTCACAAGGCCCCACTTGATCTGGCCCCCTTTGTTCCTTCTGTACCCTCACCCCCCACCTTCTCCCCTTTGCTTACTCGGCCTCAGCCACTGGGGCCTCCTCATGATTCCTTAAACAGGTAGGCAGGTTTCTGCCTCAGGGCCTTTGCACTGGCTGTTCCCTTTTTCACAACTTTCAGTGACTTTCCAGCCAACCACCTCAGCCCATGATTCCATCACCCTGTTTTAATTTGCCTGCATGGGGCTCGTTACACTCACTTTCCTGATTAATTATATGTTTACATTTTTATCGTGTCTCCTTGATTAGCAGGTCAGCCTCCCATGGACATGGACTTGATCTTGTTCTGTGCTGTGTCTCCAATGCCAGGTGCCAGGGAGATGGTTAATAAAGGTTGGTTGAATGAATGATTAGTGATACATGTAAATACAAATGACAACGTTAAATATAAATGACTAGGACTTCTCTGGTGGCACAGTGGTTAAGAATCCGCCTGCCAATGCAGGGGACATGGCTTCGATCCCTGGTCCGGGAAGATCCCACATGCCGCGGAGCAACTAAGCCCATGCACCACAACTACTGAGCCCGCTCACCACAGCTACTGAAGCCCACATGCCTAGAGCCCGTGCTCCGCAACAGGAGAAGCCACCGCAATGAGGAGCCCGCGCACCGCAACGAAGAGTAGCCCCCGCTCGCTGCAACTAGAGAAAGCCTGCATGCAGCAATGAAGACCCAATGCAGCCAAAAATAAATACATACATACATGCATACATATATAAATAATACATAAATGACTAAATGATTGGAAATGCAGGAAGAAACTGAGAAGAATATAATTAGAGTGGGAGGTTTTCTTATGTCCCCCCACCCCCAGCCCCCGCACGGTTTGCGGGATCTGACCAGGGATGGAACCTGTGCCCCCTGCAGTGGAAGCATGGAGTCCTAACCACTGGACCACCAGGCGAGTCCCTAGAGCGGGAGGTTTTTAACCATCCCTCTCAGAACTTGACAGATTTTGTAGACAAATATAACAACGACAGAAAGTCTCTGAATAATACCAAGATAAGGTTGATAGAATATATACACACTGATTCAACCCTGATCGTACCAAAAAAAAAAAAAAAAAAAAAACTATTATTTTCCTCAGACCTTGTTCAGTTACAAAACTGATTATATACTTGGCCGTAAAGGAAACCTTAATAAACTGAACAAGTTAAGTTTTCACAGGGCGTGGTCTCTCGTCATATTCTAATAAAGTTATTTCACTTTGAAACTTATTTTTTTTTGGCCACACCGCGTGGCTTGCAGGATCTTAGTTCCCTGACCAGGGACTGAACCTGTGCCCTTGGCGGCAAAAGCTGAGTCCTAACCACTGGACCTCTAGGGAATTCCCCACTTTGAAACTTTAGGGCTGGCCCATCCAATATGGCGGCCACTTGCCTCATGTGGCGACTAAATATGTGACCTGCGGCCAACCTGAACTGAGATGTGCCGTCCGTGTAGAATACACACCAATTCTTAAAGACTTTGTAGGGAAAAAAGGATGTGAAATACCTCATTAAGTAATTTTTTAAGATATTGATTGTGTTGAAATGATATTATTTTGGGTTAAAATATATTGGGTTAAATAAAAAATATTGAGTTAGTAAAATTTCTGGTTTAGGGACTTCCCTGGCGGTCCGTTGGTTAGGACTCTGAGCTCTCACTGCCGAGGGCCCTGGTTTGATCCCTCATCAGGGAACTAAAATCCCACAAGTTGCGGGGTCTACCCCCCCCCAAAAAATTTGTGATTTAAATATTATTTTTAAAATTATAAAATTATGAGAATTAAATTCAAGGGACTTCCCTGGTGGTCCAGTGGTTAAGACTCCGCTAAATAAATAAATAAATTCAATAACATCACAGAATTCCCGGGCGGTCCAGTGGTTAGGACTCCGCGCTTCCACTGCAGGGGGCACGGGTTTGATCCCTGGTTGGGGAACAAAGATCCCGCGAGCCATGCAGCACAGCCAAAAAAAAAAAAATAATAATAATAATAAATTCAATAACATCATTATAGAGAACAGATTACTGGCTGACAGGGGTTAGGATGGGAGTTTTAGGACGAGATCTAGTTGCACAAACTCACATGTGGTTACACAAAGCTACATGTGTGATAAAATTACATAGACACACATACATACACACACACACACACACACACACACTCTCTCTTTTAGGGGTTGACTGTGTCCCTCAAAATTCATACGATGAAATCCTAACCCACAGTACCTCGGAATGTGCCCTTATTTGGAGATCAGGTCTGCAAAGAGGTGATCAAGTTAAAATGAGGTGGTTAATGGTGGGCCCTAATACAATATGACTGGTATCCTTCTAAGAAGGGGAAATCTAGACACAGAGAAATGCATAGGCGGAGAGTGCCATGTGAACATGAGAACGGCCATCTATAAGCCAAGGAGAGAGACCTGAAACAGATCCTTCCCTCACAGCCCTCAGAAGAAGCTAGTCCTGCTGACACCTCAATTTCCCAACTGTAAGAAGATAAACTTCTGCTGCTTCAATCACCTGGTTGGTGGGACTTTGTTACAGCAGCTGTAACAAACTAATACACATACACATGCACGCACGCATATATAACTGGCAAACTCTGAACAAACTCTGTGGATTGCACCCATGTCAATTTCTTGGTTTCGACATTGTGCTATAATTAATGTTACCAAGCAAAAGGTACCACTGGGGAGGCCGGGTGAAGGGTGTGCAGGACCTCCCTGTACAGTGTCGATGCCCCTTTCCTTTGAATCTGTAATTATCCCAACACAAAAAAGTTTTAAAAATAAATCCACCAATTATATGCTAAAAAATAACAAACATTAAGAATCCTGAAGAATGAGTGAATTCACCTTCTTTCTTTTTAACTTTTTTTAAACATGGCTACAAGAAAATTTACACTTAAACGTGTGACTCTCATTCTATTTCTATGGCATAGAGCTACCTCCGAGAAACAGGCAGGGACGGTTAATCCCTTCTCAGAGATGGGTAAACTGAGGCCCAGAGGGGGATGGCAAGCCCAAAGTCACACAGCGCATAGGATTACGGGGGGGTCTGGGGAGCCCTGAATGGAGGGGTGAGGGCCTAGTGAAGGTGGGAGAGGAGGGGGGGGCGGTGGGCTATGGGGCGCTGGGCACCTTTACCCGGCTGACACTGCAGCTCCAGGCACCTGGAGAAATTCCGGCGGGTGATCCAGGGCTTCAAGGCCACCAGCTGCTGGGAAGTGTCCTGCAGGAGGTGGGAGATGTTGGCCTGGACGAAGCGAAGACAGCTGGGGAGGGGCTGGGGGCAGGGGAGGGAGACGTCACCACGGCATCACCCCCAGCGTCACCTCAGGTCAAGGGCAAGGCCTGGGTCTCACAGAGAGCTTGGAGCCTTGCTCCCCCAGGTTGCTAGGGGGAAGCCTCCTTAGTAATGTCTAGCAACGCGGGCCAGTCAAACCTGGATCAGGAGGGAGTTTAGATCCCCTCCTTCTCCGTGTTGCTAGGGGTGAGAACCCCTTAGCAACAATCCTTCAACAGGGCCTGAGAAACAAACAGAATTGATGCATTGGGCTCAGACCCCTGGCCATCCTCCAGTACTTAGAGAATTGTCACTTCCCAGCACTGAGGGTCCCCAGCAGGACTGGGCTTCCAGCTCCACCTCCCTCAGGCTGCTCAGGTCAAAGGAAATCTCCGGTAAGGCCTAGCAGACCTTTGCTTCCAAACCCTAGGAAAGCATCACCCTCCCCTCACTTGTTCCCCAAGTTCAGGGCTGACCTGGAAGGCACATGAGGTGACGAAGTGTATCTCGGTGTTGACAGCCTCCAGCAGTTTCCCCATCTGGGACCCAGCCACGGTCTTGAGCCGTCCCATCCAGCGCTGGGCTAGGACCAGACGCCAGAAAGCCCCACAGAGCTCGTCCTGGGGAGAGACCACCCAGGCTCTGGGTCCCGTGGGCGGAGGGGGCAGGCGGCTTAGACTGGTGGGGCTGGGGGCCGGGACTCCAGGGTCCCGGGGAGGAGGGGGCCGGGTCAGCACACTAGCCTGGCTCCCTGAGGGGTGGTGAAGCTTGAATCTCTCCTTCCCACCTCCATCCCGGGCCCCTCCCATCCGTGACTCACGTCCTGCAGGTTGGAGGCAACAGTGACTGGGTAATCTTGAAGCAGGTAGTCAGACTGCGGGAGAAAACAGGGTCAGGCCTGGCTGCAGACAGGAGGAAAGAGAGCTATGGGGACCCGGGGGCGGGGGGTGTGTGCGACAGCGGCCCAGAGAGAAGGGGGCGTCCCATCCGTGACTCACGTCCTGCAGGTTGGAGGCAACAGTGACTGGGTAATCTTGAAGCAGGTAGTCAGACTGCGGGAGAAAACAGGGTCAGGCCTGGCTGCAGACAGGAGGAAAGAGAGCTATGGGGACCCGGGGGCGGGGGGTGTGTGCGACAGCGGCCCAGAGAGAAGGGGGCGGGACCCAGGGTGGGGAGATGGGGACCCAGAGAGAGGGGGACAGAGACGTGGGGGGGCGGGGACCCAGAGAGACGGGGGCGGGGACCCAGGGTGGGGAGATGGGGACCCAGAGAGAGGGGGACGGAGACCTGGGGGGGCGGGGACAGAAAGAGGGGGGCGGGGACTTGTGGGAGGGGAGCCGGGGTCCCAGGGTGCGGAGACGGGGAGCCACAGAGACACAGA
>NW_021145299.1:84257-170473 GCF_002837175.3 Physeter macrocephalus
GGGGGACAGGGACCCAGAGAGAAGGGGGCGGGACCCAGGGTGGGGAGATGGGGACCCAGAGAGAGGGGGACAGAGACGTGGGGGGGCGGGGACCCAGAGAGACGGGGGCGGGGACCCAGGGTGGGGAGATGGGGACCCAGAGAGAGGGGGACGGAGACCTGGGGGGGCGGGGACAGAAAGAGGGGGGCGGGGACTTGGGGGAGGGGAGCCGGGGACCCAGGGTGCGGAGACGGGGAGCCACAGAGACCCAGACGGGGGAACTCAGACCCAGAGACAGAGCCTCGGCGTCCGGTTTGGAGCAGGGACGCTCACCAGCTTGCCGATGGTGCTGGCGAAGGTGGAGGAGATGGGGCTGTGGGGGAAGGAGCAGCCCGGGGTCCCACGGAGGCCGGGGCTCAGCAGCAGCAGCAGCAGCAGCGGCGTCTGAGGGCCGCGCGGAGTGAGGCCTCCATGGGCCCCGCCCCCGCCCCCGCCCCCCGTCGAGGCTGCCCCCTCCGGCCCCCTTCTCTCTCTTCCCTCTAGCTCCTTTCCAGCTCTTCCACTTCTCAGCTCCTCCTCCTCTGGGCTCCTGTGTGCCCACCTCGGACCGTCTTTCCTGTATCTCTTTCCGCCTCTGGTCGGGAGCTGACCAGTTTTCACCCTCCTCTGCCCCATGTGTTTCGCCCCCCATCTCCCCACCTCGGCCCATCTCTCTCTGCTCACTGCTAACCAGGATCTTCTCATCTCTGTCCACCCCTCTGCCCCTCCATGCTCATCTCGCCTGTTTCTCCCTAGATCTGGGTCCCATCTTTCCCATTTGTACCCACCTCCCTGCTTCTTCCCCCGACCCTTACCCATCTCTCCCCACCCCTGTCCATCTTCCCCACCCCTGTCCACCCCAACTCTGTCCATCTCCCCTCTCAGCTCTACCCATCTTGACACCGCTGTTCCTTTCCCCCACCTTAACCCCCAGGGATACGCACAGTTGGGCTCCAGGCTGGCGCCAGCACTATCATTTCGGCCCGGGGCCCCTCATGCCTGTGGCCGGATCTTGGAAGGGACAGAAGAGCGAGTCTCGGACCCCCGCACCCCAGCCCCTTCCTTGCCCGCCCCTCCCGCCCCTTCACCTCCCCGTCCCTCCCGCCCCTCCCCCTCCCCGCCCCTCCGCCCCTCCCTCGGTCCTTTGATGTGGCTAAGTTTCCGCCTCCTACTCTATAGAACTTCCTGCGTGAAGCACGGTTATGATGAAAACTCCTTATCTCCCCTTCTAAGAACCCCGACGTCCGGTGCCCGCAACCCTCCCCAGGCCAGGGACCCAGGAACCCGACCCCCACCCCTCTCCGCTCGGCCCCAAGAGGGGGGTCCCGGCCCCGCCCTTCGGGGACCAGGAGCCTCTTTCTCCTCACGCACCAGGCTTGCCCCAGCTGGGTGTGGAAGGGGCCACGCCGGGTGACAGCCAGAGATCGAAAGTGAAAGGAAATATTGGGGGGAGATAGCGAGCTGGGCGTGGGGGTGGGAATCGGGCTGGTGCAAGGGGCGCCACCTGGTGGTGACAGTGGCAGCTGACGCCGCAAAGGGCGTCTCCGTGGGACTCCCGCTCAAGTGGGCTGAGGTTGGGTTGTTCCCTGGGGGGGGACACAGTGAATGGGGAGCTGCGGTTCCAACGTGGATCTGTCTCTAGCTAGAGCTCATCACACAGGGCCAGGAGGAGGTCACCCTGAGCCCTTCATCTTTGCCTTGAAACCTCAGCCCCAGCCCCCAACCCCAGTCACCTTCCACATCGAGGTAAGTGACAGCTCCATCCTTCCAGGTGTTCAGTCCCAAATGCATGGAGGGGACCTGTGACTGTTTGCCTCTCACTGTCCACTGACAGTCCAGTCTGTCAGCAAAGCTGTTGGCTGACCATCAAAATGTATCCAGAATCCGCCCACCTCTCGTCACCCGCCTGCCACCACCATCACCCGCCTGCATGTCACTGTTCCCTATACCCACCTCATCAGCTTCCCTGCCTCAGCCTGTTCCCCATATGCAGCCAGAGGGAGCCTGTGAAGACCTAAGTCCCCTCACGTCCCTCCTCTGCTCCAACGCCACCGCCCACCCCCGTACCTGCCACAAAAGTCCAAGGCCTCACTGTGGCCTAGACAGACCTGCAGGATCTGGCCCTGTCCCCCGTCTCCTCTCTCCTCCCTCCTCGCTCAAATCCAGCCAAGCTGGCCTAAGGCAGGCACGCCTCTGGCCCAGGGCCTTTGCACTGGCTGTTCTCTCAGCCTGGAATGCCCTTCCCCCACATACCCACATGGCTCAACCTGATCTCATTCAGGTCTTTGCTCAACTACACAAGGCAAAGCCTTCCCCAACCACCCTTTGTCAAGTTGCACCCCCCTCCCAGCACTCCCACTCATCCCTGCTTTGAGGCTCTCTCCCTCATCATGACCTTTATTGTCAGTTGTCCCTATGAGGACGTCAGCTCTGGGAGGACCACGGTGAGTGTGTACTTACCCAGCTGGATCTCCAGCACCAAGAACTGTGCGTGGCTCACGGCAAGTGCTCGATCAACATTTGTTAAATGAATGAACAAGTGGATCCTGGCCCCTTCGGCATTGTTGTGGTATATTGGAGAATGCATCTGGTCTCCGTACCAGATCTGGTCTCTAAGTCCTTGGAACTTCCAGGTAAGTGATAGGCTTGTCTTTGTTATTCATGGATGGAGGGTGCTCCCTGACCACACCTGAGTGTACACTAATGAGGGACTCAGGATGGGGGCTGGTCAGGACCAGAAAAACCAGTCATGTGATTAGAGGGTTGGGGCACAGGAAGAAGTCTAACTTACCGACCTCTCACCTCCAACCTCGAGGGAAGGGGAGAGAGGCTAGAAATTGAGTTCAATTTCTGTCTCCAACTTCACATGGCTTTTTCCTCTTCTGTCTTCTCCTCTTTTTTTTTTTTTTTTCGTTTGCGGTACGCGCGCCTCTCACTGTTGTGGCCTCTCCCGTTGAGGAGCACAGGCTCCAGACGCGCAGGCTCAGCGGCCACGGCTCACGGGCCCAGCCGCTCCGCGGTATGTGGGATCCTCCCGGACCGGGGCACGAACCCGTGTCCCCTGCATCGGCAGGCGGACTCTCAACCACTGCGCCACCAGGGAAGCACTGTCTTCTCCTCTTTTGTCTCTTATAAGGGAACTTGTATTTAGATGTAGGGTCTACTTGGATAACCCAGGATATCTCGAGATCCTTGACTTAATTACATCTGCAAAGACTTTTTCCAAATAAGGTCACATTCGTAGGTTCCGGGGTTAGGACATTATCTTTTGGGGGCCACCACTGAAACCACTAGTTCCCTCAAAGCTGTTTCTCACCTCTGGAAACAGCATGGGCGAAGGCCGCACTGGCTGTTTCCTCTGCCAGGGATGCTCTCCCTCCACCACTTTTCTAACCTAATTAGATCCTCATTGTCCTTCAAGACCCAATGCAATCACTAATCACCAGGGAAATGCAAATCAGAACCACAATGAGGTATTACCTCACACACCTGTTAGGATGGCTATTATCAAAAAGACAGAGATAAGTGTTGGAGAGGGTGAGGAGGAATGTAAACTGGTACGGCCGCTATGGAAAAAGGTGTGAAGATCCCTAACAAAATAACAAATAGAGGGAATTCCCTGGTGGTCCAGTGGTTAGGACTTCATGCTTTCACTGCCTTCACTGCTGAGGGCGTGGGTTCAATCCCTGGTCTGGGAACTAAGAACCCACAAGCCACGCAGCGAGGCCAAAAACAAAAGAACAACAAAAATAGTGTCCATTGGCTAATGGATGAAGAAGATATGTGTATATACACACAATGGAATATTATTCGGCCACAAAAAGAAGGAAAACCTGCCATTAACCTGGAGGACATTATGCTCAGTGAAATTAGTCAAAGACTAATACTGTATGGTGTCACATATGGGGAATCTAAAAAAGTCAAATTAATAGACCCAGAGAGTAAAATGGCTGCCAGCAGCTGGGAGGTCAGGGAAACAGAGAGTTATTGGTCAGAAGAGACAAACTTTTAGTTATGAGTAAGTTCTGAGGATCTCATGCACGGCGTGGTGACTGCATTTAGCAAGACTGTATGGTATACTTGGAAGTGGCTGAGAGTGGATTTTTTTTTTAAGTAATTAATTTATTTGTTTTTGGCTGTGTTGGGTCTTCGTTGCTGCGTGCCCGCTTTCTCTAGCTGTGGCGAGTGAGAGCTACTCTTCGTTGCAGTGCGCGGGCTTCTTCTCACTGCTGTGGCTTCTCTTGCTGTGGAGCACGGGCTCTAGGCACGCGGGCTCGGTAGTTGTGACGCACGGGCTTAGTTGCTCCGCGGCATGTGGGATCTTCCCGGACCAGGGCTGGAACCCGTGTCCCCTACATTGGCAGGCGGAGTCTTAACCACTGCGCCACCAGGGAAGTCCTGTGAGAATGGATCTCCAGTGTTCTCACCACAAATAAAAAAGGTAAGTATGTGAGGCGACGGATGTGTTAATTAACCTGATTGTGGTAATCATTTCACAGTGCATATGTATGTTAAATTATCATGTTGCACACCTTAAGAAATACATTGTAGAAGTGAAATATATACAATTTTTAACTGTCAATTATACCCCAATAAGGCTGGGGAAAAAAATACTCAGTGAAGTGGCACCTGCCTTGGGAAGATTCCTGCCATCTCTCTCGCCTTCACCTCATACACAGACACACACACACACTCAAGTTGGGAAAGGTGTCTTCTTCAGGCCCCCGGAGTGCCCTGAGCTTCTACCACTGCTATAGTACTGTACCTGTCACCTTAGGTTACATCAGTGTCTTTCAGCCAGAGCTGAGCCTACCTCTCCTCTGCTCACAGATCCTCTATGGCTCCCTAGTGCCCTTGGGACAAATTCCCAACCCCTGCTGACACCTTAATTTTAGCTCAGTGAGACCCATTTCAGACTTCTGACCTCCAGAGTTGTAAGATAAGATGTTTGCATTGTTTTATTTAAGCCACTAACTTTGTGGTCATTGTCACAGCACTGACAAGAAATGAATATACCTCTCATCCACTGCGTGAGCTCACAAGGCTAGGTTCTGTCTTGTTCATGGCCATCCCCAGCACCTACAACAGTGCCCCACTCACAGCAGGCACTCAACCAATTTTTGTTGACCAACTGAATGGCTGCCTTAACTAGGAGCTCGTGCCCCTAAGCCAGAGAAGATTGGACCAGAAGTGGACGTCTACCCCAGTCTGGCCAATCAGATTTCTTCTCCTGTGGATGTGGCACTAAGTGTCCTCTGTGGTCTGGGCTGGAGGTATAGAGACCTCCTGTAGTTGGCTTTGGCTGGTTAAAGCAACAGGACTAATAGGAAGGTCACTGAGGCAGCCCATGGAATCTGGGGGGAAGTTATCAGACCCCAGGGGAGCTAGAGCCGTCCAGGGACTTTCCTCCAAGACCTTCCCGTGTCTTTCCTGTCCAAACGTCCAGATACTGGGAGAGGTTATCTATTCTGCCCAGCTTTAGTCAAATACTGACAGGAGGTTGTCTGCTCTCATTTGCCCCAGGACAAAATCAACCTCTAATTAACAGCATGTTTTGTGTAACCATCACAGAATCTACCCAGTGAGGTTGGAACTATTAGCCCCAATTTATAGATGAGGAAACTGAGGCTTAAGAGAGGTGAAGAAGCTTTCCTAAAGTCACATGGCTAGAAGGATCTGGAATGAAGCAGACAGGCAGATACAAGACCCAAGAGATCACGTGACCCACTGAGACGGGACCTGAATACAGCTCCTGCTTGCATTCGTGTTCTCAGGACCTGGGGTTCCCGGCTGTGTATCTTGCCCTATTTTCCATATCTCTGTAGCTTTCCAGAAAATTTCCTTTTATCCTAAGCTAGTGTGTGTGGGTTCCTTGCATCAGAAAGAATTCTCAAACAGTGGTATGCTGGGGTGGCTTGTGGAACTGTTAAAAATTCAGGAATTGTCAGCTGGTTGTTCAATAATCTGGAGCTTGAAATTGACATGGTAGGAGCACCATGGAACTGGCTAAAGTTACTTACCATGGATTTTATTTTATTCCAGAGAGCTACTGTATCTCATTTTCACCAGCACACCACAGATTCTGAGGCAATGCAGAGGCAGAGAAAACCAGGGAGCAGGAGCCATTGGATGGAAAAGACCAGAAGAGACAAGAGTCGCTGCGGCCCTGTCCAAAGTTTCTTAGAGTCCCTTGTATCTATTTCACAGACACTGTGTTGTCCTGGCGCCAGCCCATGGGGCTGCTGAGTCTTAGAACTGAAATGGCCTCAATAGCCCAGAAGTTGCTATTTCCTCCCTTCCTCCCCTCAGAAGCACAGCCAAGATTGGTCAGAGTTTATTGGAACCATAATAAGAGGAAAGTTCCAGACGTCTGGCATCGGTTGGGGTCCATCTGTCCTCTGTCCAAGATGGAGTGGGTGGCACCTGGGCAATCAGTCCCCCATGGGCAGCCACAGGGCCTTGGTCCGTGCTGCCCGCAGCCCCAGCTCTGGGCCTGCCCCCTCGGCGTCCTGATCCCAGGCCCGCGGGCAGCCTCTGTTCACCCACACGGGCTTGAGGTTTCCTGCTGAGGCCCATTCCACAAACTGGGAGCCCTGGTGTGGGGAGATGGGGGGGGGGGTGCCAGCATTTCCATTGGCTTGGTTGCTAAGCAGCTGCTTCCTTGGCAACAAGGACTATTATTGAGGAGGGGCCTAACGGCTTGCCTAGGCTCTGTGGCTAGAATGTTCAGCTCCTAGAAAGCAAACATTCCAGATGCTGAGGGAAACAAGGTTGACCTTTACGGCTATGGAACTTCTTCCCCTTTAACAGCCCACACTCAAAGGAATGGGGCCCGAAGTTATTGTTGACGAAGAGTTCCCATCTGTTATCATCAGGAGGTTTAACAGGGTGGACTGTAGGCTTCTGACACTGTTGCTAGGGTGTGGTCCTTAGCAATGGGTTGTCCAATGAGATTAGGTCTTTGGGCTAGGCAGGATCTCAGGCCCTTGTTGCTAAGGAGATCCTCTTCCTTAGCAACCAGGGCTGTAAAGGGGCAGGATCTCAGAACGTGGTTGCCAAGGAGTTTCTCCCCCTTAGCAATGGGTGTTTTAAGGGGGTGCAGCCATGTCCCCAGAAAAGGAAGAGTTTGTTGGTGAAGTTTAAGACACTGGAGATGGCAAAACAAAAGGTACCTGAGCAGATCCGAAATACCACAGGGCCTGGATGTCCTGGTGCAAGGCCAGGCAGCGGGTCAGGTGGTCCCGGTCTCCTGTCACCACATTCACCAGGCCCCCTGGCAACAAGGTGGCCATATCCTAGGGGATGGGATAGTGGGTCATCCAGGGTTGGGAGGGAGTCAGAGACCCCCAGGGCTGTCGGGGAGGGTGAGGAATGGGCATCTGGGGAGTGGCCGTGGGGGTCCCTGAAGGAATGGGACTGGGGTCATGACTGGTGAAGGCTCACAGTCTGGAGAGAACCATCACTGGGTCTATGAGGAGTGAAGGTTTTGTGCCAGGATGCAGGTTACCATGGTTACCAAGGGGGTGGGGTGAGAGCTGAGCTCCTGCAGGTCTTGGGGCATCTTTCATCCATCTGCTGCTCCACAGGCTGCTGGGAGCAGCAGCAGGCAGGCAGGCGATTGTACCTGGCAGACCTCCAAGGCAGGGATGGGACAGGCCCCGCTGGGCACCAAGACCACAGTGTTGCCGTGGGCCAGAGCAGGGGCCAGCAGAGACACGAAGGCAAGCAGGGGCCACTCTTCCGGGCACACGATAGCCAGCACGCCCAGAGGTTCCTGCAGCCGAAGCACGGGGCCTTTCAGCTCTGCTACCTGCAGGGACAGGCAGGAGGTCAAGGGTGGGGCAGGGGAGCCTGACTGCCCTCCTTTGGTCTCCTCTATCACCCACCCTTTTTCTCCTCTCATCCCCAACTTTGCTTCTCCGTAACAACTCCAATCATAATAATAAAACCAGGTGATATTTCAGAGCATAGACTCTGGAGTCAGATGCTGGGTTCCTATCAGCTGTGTGACCTTGGGTGAGTTACTTAACCTCTCTGGGCCTCAGTTTCCCATCTTTAAAATGAGGATAATAATAGTGCCTACCTCAGAGATTTGCTGTTAAGATAGAATGAGTTAATATGTGTAGAGGTCTCGAAATCTAGCCTATAGGTTTGTGTGTGTGTGTGTGTTTAAATTTATTTATTTATTTATTTTTGGCTGCATTGGGTCTTTGCTGTTGTGCGCAGGCCTTCTCTAGCTGCAGAGAGCGGGGGCTACTCTACGTTGCGGTGCACGGGCTTCTCCCTGCGGTGGCTTCTCTTGTTGTGGAGCATGGGCTCTAGGCATGCGGGCTTCAGTAGTTGTGGCTCGCGGGCTCTAGAGCACAGGCTCAGTAGTTGTGCCACACGGGCTTAGTTGCTCCATGGCATGTGGGATCTTCGCAGACCAGGGCTCGAACCCATGTCCCCTGCATTGGCAGGCGGATTCTTAACCACTGCGCCACCAGGGAAGCCCTGTGTGTGTGTTTTAAAGCTTTATTGAATATAACTGACTATCACTAAACTGCACACACTTTAAAGGGTACAATTTGATAAGTTCTGATATATGGATACACCCGTGAAACCAATCACAACAATCAAGATAATGAACTTCACTCCCCCAAATTTCCTTGTGCCCCTTGGTAATCCTTCCCTCCCTGCCTCTACTTGAACCCTCTGTGCTCAGACAACCAGTGATCTGTTTTCTCTCTATAAATTAGTATTTTCTAGAAATTTCTAGATATAGAATCATACACAGTCTGTACTCTTTTATCTGGCTGCTTTCACTCAGCATAACCATTTAGAGATTCATCCATGCTGTAACTTGTTCCCTCCTGATTGCTGAGTAGGAGTCCAATGTATGGGTGGGCCACATTTTGTTTATCTATTAACATATTGAGGGACATTTGGATTGCTTTTTTGGCTACCATGAATAATGCTGCTATAAACATTTGTGCAGGGACTTCCCTGGTGCTCCAGTGGTTAAGACTCCGTGCTCCCACTGCAGGGGGCATGGGTTTGATCCCTGGTCAGGGAACTAAGATCCTGCATCCTGCAAGCTGCACAGCAAGGCCAAAAAACAAAACAAAACAAAACAAAAACTTGTGCCTAAGTCTTTGTATGGATATATATACTCATTTCTCTTGGGCTAAAACCTAGAAGTTAAATTTATTTAGATAAATACGTAGGAATCATGGTGGGTCATACATTAAGAGCATATCTAGGGAGTTCCCTGGTGGCCTAGTGGTTGGATTCCGGGCTTTCACTGCTGTGGCGTGGGTTCAATCCCTGCTTGGGGAACTGAGATCCTGCAAGCCATGCAGTGTGGCCAAAAAAAAAAAAAAAAAAAAAAGTATATATAACTTTTTAAGAAACTGCCAAACTGTTTTCCAAAGTGGTTGTCCCATTGATGGTCCCACCAGCAGGTGCGAGAGTTCCAGTTCCTCCACATCCTCACCAACACTTGGTATGGTCAGTCTTTTGAATTTCAGCCGTTCGATAGGTGCCTAATGATATCTCATGATGGTTTTTTGTTGTTGTTGTTGTTGGCTGCGCTGGGTCTTCGTTGCTGCGCGCGGGCTTTCTCTAGTTGCAGAGAGCGGGGGCTACTCTTCATTGCGGTGCGAGGGCTTCTCACTGCGGTGGCTTCTCCTGTTGCAGAGCACGGGCTCGAGGTGCGTGGGCTTCAGTAGTTGTGGCTTGCGGGCTCTAGAGTGTGGGCTCAGTAGTTGTGGTGCATGGGCTTAGCTGCTCTGCAGCATGTGGGATCTTCCTGGACCAGGGCTCGAAACCGTGTCCCCTGCATTGGCAGGCGGATTCTTAACCACTGCGCCACCAGGGAAGTCTCTCATGGTGGTTTGGCTTGCATTTCTCCAATGACTAATGATGCGGAGCATTCTTCCATGTGCTTATTGGCCATCCATAAGCAAACATTTTCTGAGCCCTTGGCTACACGTCAGACATTAAATGCTCGGCTCACTTAGTTTCATAACAACTCCTCAAGGTTGGTACCACTGTATAATTGAATAACTGTATATCATTTATGGAGGAAGCCCAGGTCAAGTGACTAGCTATCTTTCCATTATCTTTCTATTATCTCTATCCCTGAGCATGCCCAGGCCATTGCTGGAGTCACTGAATCCGCACGCTTTCTTCACTGGACCCACCGTACGTTTCAGACCAACCTAGTATCTATATTTAGCTGCATATTATACATATAAACAAAACAAAAATCAAACCAAACAATACTCTGTGCAATGCACTCTAAATTTTCTATCCTGTTCTCTTTTGTTAAAGAAAGAAACAAGAACAAAAATACCAAAGCAGGGCTATGACCCACTAAATTGGTTTTATGGCCCAGTACTGGCTCACTAACAACAATTTGAAACACTACTCTATGAGGTGGGCTGGATACCCATTATACAGAGGATGAAATCAAGGTGTAGAGAGGTGAGGCCACTGGGGCCTGGACCCCCAGTCTGGCTCATTCTGGAGCCCTTCCTCTGACGCCACTCCAGACTGCCTGACCTGTCTGCCGGCTCACAGACCCCTCTCACCTGCAGGGTGCAGCCTTGGGCCTGGACACGGGCCCCCCACGCCCGAAGCCGCCTCACGCTCAGCTCCACCTCCGCCTTGGCGACCTTGAGCTCCACTCCATGCCTCTCCAGCCTCGAGACCAGGGTGGACTCTCGGCGTTGCAGTGCGGCCGCCAGGGCCCACAGTAGGGCTGCTCGGGCCCCTGGCGACTGGCCCACCCAGCTGTGGGTGGACAGGGCACATTGGGGGTTGGTTTCCTCATCCTGGCTCTTTCCAGGTGCCCTACCTCTGTCCACAGCTCCTACCCTGGGGGTCCAGGCCCCATAGCCCATCTGCCCAGGGAGGAGAGTGAGGGGCCAGACCCACATCCCGTCAGCCCTGGGAGCTCAGACTCCACAGCCCACAGTCCTCGGGGTCCAGACCCCATGTCCCATCAGCATCAGCCTAGTCCTGGGGTTTCAGGCTCCCCTCTCTGACACCCCACGACCCCTGGGCTATCTCATGTGACGCCTCCATTCCTTACCCAGGGGCAGCCTGGTGAGCAGCCTCCACGGCACCTCGGATATCCTTGGCTCCACCCTCAGCCACATAGCCATGGAGATTGCCCTGCGAATCCCGGATGGGCCTGGAGCTCCGGGCCCCAGGAGCCTGGAAGCGGCCTCCCACAAAGAGCCCATAGGGGGGTGCTGGGCTGGAGTAGGGTGAGGTGTGAGAGTGGGTGCTGGGGCAGGGACTGCTCAGACCTCCAACCAACCCCACTGGATGGACCACTCGAGCTCCCATGAGCCTCTGCGAGACCCCACATTCCTGGCCCCCTGAGTCTCTGGGAGAGCACAGACCTTCATTTAGCAGAACTGAGACTCTCATCAGGCCTGGCGGGTGGGGTGAGCCGTAAGACCCAGAATGAAATTCTCAGCAGGACTCAGGGACCCCTTGATGGCTCTCAAGAACCTCCCTCCAGTCCATGGAGGAGCCTGCCACCATTTCCCCTCTCCCCTCCCACACTCCAGGAATTCTAAGAGCTGTTGTCCCTAGAACAGCTCACCTAAGCCCTGTTTCAGGCCCAGCTGGTAGGGTGGAGGGAACAGCAAGGCCAAAGGTGTCATAGTTCAGATTCTCCGACAGGTAGGGCAGCTGGGTAGGGGTTCCTGAGGGCCGCAGATACTCATACAGACCCTGAGAGAGGGATAGTGTCAAGAGAACGTGAGAAGGGCCCAAGGTGGATGAAGGGGTGGTGATGGGCAGGGAGGGGTGCACTCACATCTGGCCCCCCGTGCCAGGAAGACCCACTCTCCTTGCAGCCACCTGTTGGCACTGCAGGGTCTCTGAGGCCGTGGGCATTGATCCAGACCGTGCCCATCTGGAGCCTGTGGGGAGGAGGGGACATCAGAGAGAAATGCACAAACTTCAGGGGGGGAGGGGTAGTCAGAGAGGCGGGGAGAGACCCAGAGAGAGGGGAAGACATCGAGACTGAAGCTGGGGCCATTCCAGGAGGGCCCCCGGTGTGCCCAGTGGGTGTGAACTGACCCGTAGGCCAGCTCCAGGGCCTGCCCCAGTCTCTCGCTCCATACGCTTGCACTGCCTCCTCGGGGCGTCCAGTTGGCCATGGCCAGCGCCTCCTTAGCAGTGCGGAAAGGGGAGGCCACGACCAGAGGCCACGGCACCTGGAACGGGTGACAAGGGAGCTCAGGCGGCCTGGCCAGGCCCTCCCTCCAACACCCCACCCACTAGGAGTCCAGCCTACAGCAGTCAGCAGCCCCCAGACCCAGTCCAAATGGTCACCCCGGGGGCCTCCGTGCTGTGCCACCCATGTCCGGCTGAGGATGGGTGGATGGCCTAGGGTCTCTGAGACCCTGAGGGGCTTACCTCTGCCTGGGTACATGGAGAGGCTGGAGGGAGGTCAGAGACCAAGGATGGGGGAAAGAATGGGCTGTCTGGAGGCATACTGCCAGCCTGGAAGACCTAGGGAGACAGAGAAATAGATCTGCAAGTTCACTCCAGTCCTCTCCTCCCCAGGGTTCCAGGAGTCTGGACCCCAGACCCCTCCTCCCTCAGACCTGGGAGTCAGACCCCAGCCCCTCCTCCCTCAGACCCAGGAGTCCAGGCCCTCAGCCCCTCCTCCCTCAGACCTAGAAGTCCAGGCCCCCAGCCCCTCCTCCCTCAGACCCAGGATCCAGACCCCCAGCCCCTCCTTCCTCAGACCCAGGAGTCCAGCCCGCAGGCCCTCCTTGCTCACACCCTGGAGTCCAGGCCCCCAGACCCATCCCTCCCCAGACCCAGGAGTCAGATCTTGAGTTCCCTCCTCCCCCGGCACCCCAGAGTCTGCACCCAGGCTCACCTGTGCACCCTGGCTCTGGGCCTCACGCACATAGCGCTGGGCCAGGTCACGTGCAGCAGCCCCCCGGGCCCCCATGTCCACGGCTCCGTCTAGCCCTCGGCCACCGCGAAGCCGCCCCATCCGCGCCTGGAGCCGCCTCATTGTCTCATCCCACACAGACTCCTGGATGAGGAGTCTGAGTCCCCCCTGTTAGGAAAAGGGGGGGATAGGGTGGGCAAACTCAGAGCCTACGTGGGTGGGTCACATCCCCACAGAGGGCCAAGCCTGGGGGACATATGCGCACAGATCAGAGGAGGGTCAGGGAGAAGTAGCCAAGGACCAAGAGACTCCCTGAGGCCCCAATCCCCAGGGAGGATGTGGAGTTATAGAAAGCCGGTGACGCAGAGTGAAGAGAGACGCTAGAAAACTAGGACACGGACACTCAGAAAAATGAAGAGTCCTAAAGAACAACAGACACAGAGCCCCCGAGCCTGGAAGCCCAGGAGAGCCGGGAACGTGGAGATTCAGAAACTCGAGAGGATGAGGAATCCTTCACATGTGATGGTCTACAGATAAGAGTTTGGAGACACAAAGAACTGAAAATTAAAACGAATGAAGGGACTTCCCTTGTGGTCCAGTGGTTAAGACTCCGCGCTCCCCATGCAGGGGGCCCAGGTTCCATCCCTGGTCAGGTATCTAGATCCCACATGCATGCCGCAACTAAGAGTTCACGTGCCACAACTAAAAGATCCCGCATGCCACAACGAATATCCCACACGCGGCAACGGAGATCGTGCATGCTGCAACTAAGACCCAGCCCAGCCAAATAAATTAATAAAAAAAATAAACAAATAAAATGAATGAAGACATGGCCCCAAGGTCTGGAGACAGACAGCCCAGCCCCCAAGTCTCACCGGGCTGCGGTCAGACCAGGCTGCATCCACGACGCCCTCCACGGCCGAGTCCACATCCGCCGTCTCCATCAGTAGCAGCAGCGACTCAGCCCCCAGTGCCAGGCCCAGCTCGGGACCCTGGCCCGCCAGGGCCCGCCGGAGGGCACGGCCATCCTATGGGATCCACGCAGGGGTCAGCAGCGGGGAGGAGCATTCCAGCCCCCCAGCTGTGTCCAGACACCCTCCCACCCCTGAAGATACCTCGATGGTTCCACAGAAGGCCACCTTCTGGACTCCAGGCTGGGAGGCCAGGACAGGCCCCAGGGAGGCAGGGCCACTGATCACATTGAGGATTCCTGGGAACTGGCCTAGCTCCCCTGCCAGCTGGGCCACAAGGAGGGGCGTCGGAGAGGCTGGGGGCACGAGGACCACCACAGTGCAGCCTGGGGAAGGCAGGCAGCTCAAGGACCCTGGAGTCCAGACCCCCGGCCCCCTTCTCCCTCAGACCCCGGAGTCCCAAACCCCAGCCAGTCATTTACCCACAGCCAGGGCAGGGCAAATCCTCTGCATCATCTCAAGGAAGCAGAATGTGGGTGGCAAGATGAGACCAATCACTCCTGCAAGAAGAAATGAGACTGGCGCAGGCACTGCTGGATGGTGAGGGAGGAGAGGGCTGGGGGCTGGGACTCCTGTTTCTCACCCAAGGGCTCCCAGCCTGCCAGCGCCTCCTCCTGGGTGTGTGCCTGGACTGCATGGTGCTGGAGCAGCTGCTGGGCCAGAGGGACATCCCTGTCTCGAACTTCTCGAATGGCCCGTCCGGTAACCAGGGACTCCAGGGTCCACAGCAGCCGCTGGTGCTTCTGGATCATCTTGGCCAGCCTGTGGAGCAAGCAGGGGGGGATGGTCATTTTTTTCTTTTTTCCTTTTCCTTGGCCGCCCGCATGGCTTGAGGGATCTTAGTTCCCCGACCAGGGATCGAACCTGTGCCCCCTGCAGTGGAAGCGCAGAGTCCTAATCACTGGACCGCCAGGGAAGTCCTGGGATGGTCATTTCCAACTGCCCCTTGGCCTGACAGAGTCCTGGAACACGCCCTGTGTATACCTGAAGTACAATCCCCAGGAACCCCTGGGGCATCAGCACTATTTACCAGTGGTGGAGGGCACCAAAGAACCTCAGGGTGCTGTGTAAAGATCTTGGCCACCTGTAACCCCCAAATGTGCTAGGAAATGAAAGCTTAGCCTTTAAGTTCAACTGTTCTTTGGGAAATGGAATGTTTGTCTCTAACTTCCCCTGGAAAACAGTTTCAGGAACTTCACCAGCCCCAGTGAGCTGTTGAGAAATGGCGCCCGGATGAGTCCCAAGGGTATGCTGGGAAACAGGCTTTGTCATTTCTAGTCCCAGCGAACAGTGAGAAATGGATGTTTTAGCTGCTAAAGGCTCAAAGGCATGCTGGGAATATGAGTCTTAGCAGCCAGTGAATTCAGTGGGATATTGGGAAATACAGAGTCTTTGTTCTCAAATACTTCTCCGTCTCCTGGGGTCCACACCTCAAGTGCATCACCTGGTCAGATGCTGGGCCCGAAAGGCTCCAGGTTGTGTGCTCCAGTTCTCCAGCGAGGTCCTGGCAGCCTCCACGGCTCCCGCCACATCCTCCGTCTGTGCCTGGAGGCAACTGGCCAAGTTCTCTCCTGGGGAGATGAATGGGGGGAACCCAGCTGGGAGGTGGGGGGAACCCGTGTCAGAACTGGAGGGGGCTGACATTTCTGGAGCACAGAAGCGCCCCAAGGCAGTAAAGCTGGTCCCCCTACCCCACACAGGGTCTCAGTTTTATCATCTGACAAATGGGGATAAATCTATATAGGTCTTTGCTCTGACTGCCTCCCACAGGCAAGGAAGGGATTTTAGGAGACAGTGACTTCAAAAGTCTTCACAGGGACCTAGAAGCGTAATTAGGAGGACTGTTATCAAGAGGAGCCAGAAATCTCAGCCTTCTTCTCCCACCAGCTGCTCCCTGCCCTCAGGGCCCTGAGCAGAGAGAGTGGTATATTGTTGATGGGTACACCTGGGGCCATAGACACCTCTTTCCCACGACTGGGGGACACCGCATACCTGTGATGGGATCCTGGCAAGGCACTGAACTCCTGTGTTCAGGCTTTAACCACTGTCCGTTAACATAGTGACCCAAGTGCCGGTCCTGGGTGTCCAGCCAGGCCTGGGGGAGGTGGAGAGAGTTCGGAAAGGGTTCTGAGAGGCAGCTGGGGGAGCTCTATCCCTACCCAGAGTCCTCTGGGAAGAGAATACCCGCCCCCTTTGCCCCATCAGTTATTTTCCCGTGTAGGAGGAAAATACACATAAACATAAAAAATACATAACATGAAATTCACCATTTTAAAGCGTAAATTCAGGGCATTTTGTATCAATACATTCACAGTGTTGTGCAACCATCTCCACTATCTACTTCCAGAACATCGGGAATTCCCTGGTGGTCCAGTGGTTAGGACACCACGCTTCCACTGCTGGAGGCCCAGGTTCGATCCCTGGTCGCGGAACTAAGATCCTACGTGGCGAGCAGCACAGCAAAAGAAAAAAATCCACAACATTTCCATCACCCCAAAAGGAAACTCCATACCCATTAAGAGCTCACCCTCCCTTCTCCCCTGCCCCCAAGTCCTGGCAACCACTAACCTGCTCTCTGTCTCTATGAACTGGCCTATTCTGGACATTTCATATATAAATGGAATCCTACAATACGTGACTTTCTGTGTCTAGCTTCTGCCACTCAGCTTGGTGTTTCCAAGATTCATCCGCACGGTAGCATGGATCAGAATTTCATTTCTCTTTATGGCTGTATGATATCCCATTGTCTGGAGAGACCACATTTTCTTTACCCATTCATCAGCTGATGGGCATTTAGGTTGTTTCTGCCTTTTGGCTATTGTGAATAGTGTTGCTGTGAATGTTCACGTACAAGTCTTTCTTTGAATACGTCTTTACTTCTTTTGGGCCTATATCTCAGAGTGGAGCTGCGGGTCATATAGCGATACTGAGTAATTCATGGAGGAAACACCAAACTGTTTTCCACAGCAGCTGCATCATTTTACATTCTCACCAGCAACATATGAGGGATGTCCTATTGACTTTTACATATGGAGAATGTGAACAAAGGATTAATAAAACCTGTTCTTCTCCAAGGAGAAATGAGCTTCTTGAATAGAAATGACTTTCTATTTCCCTGGAAATCTGATACAATTCAGTTATATTTCTAGACAATATTGACCCCCGACTGGTCCACTGCACCTGGACTGGGAAAACTGGGAATATACCATAAATATCCAGTGGGAAGCCAGAACTTTGGGGCTTCCTGGAGTGCTCTGCATTCTTGTGATGGGCATGTTCCTTGCCAGGACCCTTGCAATGCCCATGAGACTGTATCACGTGGTATCAGGTTCTCTTTGGGAGGTGGGGTTTTTAAGCCAGATGACTCCCATACCTTCCACGTGCGATGGCGTTCCCTCCCAGCTCAGCTGTCATTACTCGGGAAGGATGTGACCCCTACTGAAGACACAGGCCTGATGCTGCCTTGCCAGGTGCAGTTTATTTGGTTGTGAAGTGCCTGACTGAGCCCAAGGTAGGGAGTCCCTGGAGCCTGGGGCCACATGGCCTGGGTTTGAATTGTGGCTCTGAAACTTCCTTGTTGTGCAGTCTTAGCATGGGTCTTAAAATACCCTGGTCTCAGCTAACCCATCTGGAAGATGGAGATAATCACAGTCTCTCCCTATTTCACAAGACACTGATGAGAATTAAATGGATCCATATGTGTCATAGGCTCAGAACAGCACTTACTTAAGACTTCCTATTCATTTTACTGCATTTCATTCTCCCTGTCTGTTTCCTGTTTCTTTCTCTCCCTGTCTTCCCTAAATCCTTTCTAAATCCAAGACATCCTTTCCACTTTTTCCTTCTGCAAACTGGTTTTTGTTGCTGTTGTTTTTGGCGGCTGGCTTGCGGGATCTTAGTTCCCCGATCAGGGATTGAACCCGGGCCCCCTGCAGTGAAAGCGAGGAGTCCTAATCACTGGACCGCCAGGGAATTCCCCAAACTGTTTTCTCTTAGCATCCCCGATGCCTTAGTCTCCTGATTTTTCTCTTACCCTACCAACTGGGCCTCCTCATCTTTCTTTAAAGTAAAAAAAAATTTTTTTTTTTGGCTGTGCTGGGTCCTCACTGGGGCGTGTGGGCTTCTTCGCTGTGGGCTTCTCTCTGGTTATGGCACACGAGTGCAGTTGCCCCGCGGCATGTGGCATCCTAGTTCCCCGACCAGGGTTGAACTCGCGTCCCCTGCGTTGGCAGGTGGATTCTTAACCACTGGATCACCAGGGAAGCCCCCTAAATTTTTAAGTAAAGTAAAAATTCATAAGTTTCAAATTCAAAGATGCCCCCCCGACGGAAAGACACATTTTTGAAATAGTCGGGCATATATGAACATGGGCTGGGCACTAGATAATACTAAAGAATGACTGTTAACGTTAAAACAGCCTGGCGGTTATGTTACAAAATGAGTCCTTACCTGTTAGAAATGAAGATTCAAATACTTATGGGAAAATAACATGACATCTGGGTTTTAAATCACTCCAGGAAAAAAAAAAACAAAGAGATACAACATTGGATGAAATGCTGATGATTGTTGACATTGAGTGATGGATAAATGGGAGTTCATAATTTAAGTACTCTGTGTAACTTTGCAAAATTTCCCCCCCAAAGAAAAATAGAACCCAGAAAGAATGTTCCACAGGGTCCTGGCAGGCCACCCCGGTGTGAGAAGAGGGCCCTGGTGGAGACTAGGAACTCGTGACTTGTCTAAAAAGACAGTTAGCTATTGGATCCAGATAATCTTTGTCAGGGAATGTGAGCCAAAGGTTGCCAAACTTTGGAATTTTATTTTCAAAAGAAGCTGGAATCCCGGATGTTTACATGAAATTAGTTGTCCACTAATTCGCATTTTGTTGTGGTTTTTTTTTTTGTTTTTTTTTTTTTTTTTTTTTTGCCGTACACGGGCCTCTCACTGTTGTGGCCTCTCCCGTTGCGGAGCACAGGCTCCGGACGCGCAGGCTCAGCGGCCATGGCTCACGGGCCCAGCCGCTCCGCGGCACGTGGGATCTTCCCGGACCAGGGCACGAACCTGTGTCCCCTGAATCGGCAGGCGGACTCTCAACCCCTGCGCCACCAGGGAAGCCCTACTAATTCGCATTTTTAAAAATAAAGTTCAGGCCAAAGAAAACATGTTTGTTGGTTGAGTCTGGCCCACAGATTGTAAGACTGAGCTGGGGGTGGGGGGATAGGGGGCATGGGCTCTGGAATCCCAGGGCTCAGGTTCAAATCTCATTTTCACATTTTTTAAAGATGTATTGACTGTTGGCAAATTACTTACCTCTTTAAGCTTCTGTCTGCTATCACTAAAGTAATGACAGTAATCCCCTCTCACAGCTGTTTTGGGGATTAAATGCGATCATGCTGAACACAGAGGCTGGCACATAGAAAGCACCCAATAAATATAAGCTATTATCACATTATTGCTATTTCAGGATAGTCCATCTCTAACCAACCTCCAAGTGTGGGAATTCTCTATACTCCATCCCAGATCCTCTTATCTGAGTCTACGCTATAGTTCTAGATAATCTCATCATTCTCACCATTCAATTATCTTCCTACTGTGAGGTCCCTGTCTCTAGACCTGAGGCTCAAGCACAAGTAGTATTTGACTGCTGCACATGGCCCAAGGCTTTCCCTCTCATCATCACCATGTGATAACCAAGCCCACAGTCTTTCCCAACCTTTCTGCCACCCTACTCCTCTTGGGTTTACCATGGTTGGGGGGGGGGGGAGGACAGAGACAGCCAGACCCAGACCCGAGGCACTGTCCTTGCCCTCTCAATACCCCAAACCCTGTTCCTCCTGCATCTCTGCCTCATCTCTTCTCCATCTCTACAGTCCGCACCAGGCTCTGGTCTCATCTTCTTCCACGTGGACCACGTTCTAACCTCCTCTTTCCCTCCAGAGAAGCCCAAGCTTCTCACACCTAGGTGCTAGAGGGCCCTGTGAGATCAGGATAGCTCCATGGGGGAATTCTGAGGGGGCTGGGTAACTATACAAAATTCGAGGCACCGAAGTTATATACGGGAACCCCAAGATCGTTCTGGGGGACCCTGAGGGATCACGGGAGTCTTAGGGAAGTTCTGAAGTACACGGAGGGATCACGGGAGCCCCACGGGGTTATTCTGCGGGGTTGAAGGTAATTACAGGAAGTTCTGATGTATTCTGGGATTCCGAGAGTTCCCGAGATTATAGAAACCCCACAAGTATTGACGTGACCCTGAGAACTCACGGGGGCTCCGCGGAGGTCTCCGGACGACCAAGGGAGCCCCCCCAGGAATTCCGAGGGACCCGGGGAGCCATAGGATATTCTGAGGAATCACGGGAAGTCTACGCGGGTTCTGAGGGTCCTCGGAAGATCACGGGAGCCCCACAGGAATTCTGAGTCCCAGGGGATCACAGGAAGCTCTGAGGCGGCCCTGAAGAATCACAGAAGCCCCTCGGGGGATTCTGAAGAATAGGAGAAGCACCACCCTGAGTTTTGGACCGTGGAACACGACAGCCACTAGGGCTCGCGAGAACAGACCAAAGGGCTAACAGGCAGCAACCGTTAAGGGCTCAAGGGAACGTCCTCCGGAGTGGATCCTAAGGCGTGGCGGGAATCACGGGAGCTGAGAGGGGCGGAGCTGCTGAGCTGCCGCGGTGGATCACGGGAGTCCGCGCTCAAAACGGGGCCCGGAGGACTGGGAAGGGGGATGGGCAGCGCCGGCCGGGCAAGCCCTCACCAATGCGCATGCGTGGCTCTCCGGCACCGGTCCGTATTCCAGCGTGGTGAAGATCTCGCAGGCGCGGGCTCCTGCGCGCGTCGCAGCCATCACGCTCCCAGGCCGCTTTCCATGGACTGCGGGACTCTCTCCCCAAGGGAACCTCGAGGTCTGAAGGGCGGCACCGCCCGCTCCAGCCCAAAGGGCGGGGCTACAGGAGATAGAGCGTAACCCCGCCTTAGGATCCGGTGACTCCGCTTATAGGTCTGCGCCGGGAAGTGTAGTTTGGAGCATGCGCATTCCTCAAAGCTGGGGGAGTGGGGAACGAAAATATGGATGCCTTCAAATAGGTACGAGGCCTCCAGATTTAGAAGAGTGGCCGTATTGGCGTCTTCCCACCACCCTGTTCATGTTGGAGACCGAAAGTGCAACATTTAGCCCGAAATATCTTTACTCCAGAATCTAATCTACCTCTGGGGACGAGGTGACTGTTCAGAGATCAGAAGGGAGTCCTTTAGGATGGACACTTAACTTTAGGTTTTAAAAGTATAAAAAGCTATAAAAGCTTTGCCCAGTAACCTGGCCAGATGTGGCTGTAGGGAAGGAGCGGAAGTGTGGCTTTAACCACACCGGAAGTGTGGCGTTTAGTGGCTGTCTGGATTTAGTTTTGATTGGTTGAGGTGAAGGGCGTGGCTTCAGACTTAGACTAGATTGTTCTGTGATTGGTACCGACTGCGGTTGCAGGATAGATGATGGAGCGTTGGGGTTGTCGGAAGTGTGGCCTACCCGAGTTCCTGGTTACGCAGAGATCAGAAAAGTGGCTCTCATTTAAACACTTGGCACATAGGGCTTAGAGGGCATCTAGAGACATTTGGCTCCCAAGATATTTGATGCAGTATCTGACCTGAGTGAAACTGTAGTCTCAAGCCAGATTCTTAGATTTTCGTACAGAATTGTGGGTGTTGGGAGTCGGTTGAGGGCCCGGGAGCAGGCCTCAGAGTTCGGATCCAACCGAAGGTTGTTGCTGAGGACGCCTAGGTCTCCTCCCCAGGGCCATGGCCGACTTGAAGCTGCTGGTACCGGAGCTAAACGAGCCAGAGACGATGAACGCTGAGACGGCGCGTTTCGAGGAGCTGCTGCTGCAGGTGCGGACTGAACGGACTCCTGGGTCCCTGAGGATTTGGGGGGGGAGAGGGAGAGGGAGAGAGAGAGAGAGAGAGAGGGAGAGAGAGGGAGAGAGGGAGAGGGAGAGGGAGAGGGAGAGGGAGAGAGAGAGAGAGAGAAAACTCAGAAACGGGACTACAGTTCCCAGAATGCACTGGCGGGGGTGGGGCAACAGGGCCTACGGGAGTTGTAGTTGCTTATCTACTACTACTACTAGCTGTTCGCTAGTCTCTGGAAGACATGGGAGTGGGATCAGCGTTGTCCTTCGGGTTCCTCAAAGTAGGAAGGGGATATAGTATGTGTCATGCCCTGCCTATCTCATATAAGTAAAAATTGCTCACTAAACATTTGAGGAACAAATGAGGGGGTTCTGACAGCACAAACGCCAAGCCTGGACGTTGTTTTCTTTCACACAGGCCTCCAAGGAGCTCCAGCAAGCCCAGACAAGCAGACCAGAATCTACACAGATACAACCTCAACCTGGTGAGAAAGGCAGAAACCCAAAGAGAGAGGGATAGAGTCCCAGAGAGAGGTGGTCACAGACTGGGGGCAGGGGACATAGGGAAAGGAGAGAGGAAGGAGACACAGTAGTGGTGTATAGAGGCCTTGGGTGATGGGAGTGAACGGAAACCCAGAGAGAGCAAGGAAGGGACTGAGATCCAAAGAGAGGAGGGATAAATTGGAAGGTTGGGATTGACATATTCTCACTAATATATATAAAATAGATAACTAATAAGGACCTACTGTATAACACAGGGAACTCTACTCAATACTCTGTAATGACCTATATGGGAAAAGAATCTAAAAAAGAGTTACACATATATATATGTATAACTGATTCACTTTGCTGTTCAGCGGAAAGTAACAACATTGTAAATCAACTATACCACAATAAAAAAAAAAGAGAGAGAGATGTGGGGTGACTAGGGGGACAGAGACTCAAAGACAGAGAGTCAGAAATCCCAGGGGCGGGAAGAGGAACAGACCCAGAAAGTGGAGGACTAATACTCTACGAGGGGGACAGATCAAAAGAAGGATGGACACTGAGACCCATGCAGAGACAGATGGTCAAGGACAAACCCATTCCCACCAGGTTTCTGCATAAAGACCAACTCATCTGAAGGGAAGGTTTTCATCAACATTTGTCACTCTCCCTCCATCCCTCCTCCCGCTGACTTGACTGAGGATGAGCTGCTTCAAATGCTGGAGGAGGACCAAGCTGGGTTTCGCATCCCCATGAGTCTGGGAGAGCCGCATGCTGAACTGGATGCAAGTCAGTGCCTTGAAAGGACCCAGGAATCTAGCCCCCTCGGTCCTTTCTTCCCTAGAATCCAGGGCCCAGTACCCTCCTCCCTCAGGACCTAGAAACCTGGCACCCCTGTACTGATCCTTTTCCCCATGGCATATCCCTAGCCTCCTGGGCATCCAGAACTCTCACTGGACAGTCCTGGTTCTCCTCACCTGGCCAGGCTGGCACTTCTCCCTGCCCCACCCCAGGGCAAGGGAGGGCTGGGCAGGTGCTCATTAGCTGATCTCCTGGCTGTAGGCCTCGGCCAGCCCTAACTCATCCCTGTTTTCTCCTCCACCCTCTCCCCTGTCTCTGTGTCTCTGCCTTGTCTCACCTCTGTCTCTAGAGTTTCTGTCTCTATATCCTTGTTTTTTCAATTCACATATGTCCCCTGAAGCCTCCTGGGATGAAGCTTTGGCCATTGCCCTGGGGAGTAGGGACTTATCAAAACCCAGAACCTGCCCTTGAGAAGCTCTCAGTCTTGGTTGAGGATGAAGGAGGCAGATGTGATTTCAATGTGGTGTGACTCTTTGCTGTGCTCAGGGTGGGGTGGGGGGGCCTCTTCACTCCCACTGAGGGATCAGGGAAGGCTTCCTGGAGGAGGAGACATCAGATATAAGATTTCAAGGAACCAGAGCAGTTCATCAGGCCAAGACAGAGAAGAGGGTTCTAGGCAGAGAGGACAGAGGGGTCCAGAGGCTGGAGAGAAATGATTGAATTGAATTGATCAGTAATCAAGAGTGATTGGAAGAAATTTAAAGGGATGAGGTTGCTGGAGAAGTGAACTCTCTCCAGGTGGGAGGGGCACTCCCCACAGGGCCTCCAGTGCCAGGCTGAAGGACTCAGTCCTCTCCCTGCGGGTGCTGGGGAGCCTTGGGAGGACTATGAACTGGGGAGGGTCAGGGTCAGCTCTGGGACATGGTGGGGAAGGAACAGAGGGGAAGAGACTGGAGCTGGGAGACGAGGCTGGTATGAATCCAGACTGGCAAGTGCGTGTCTTGACTTCCTAATGTCTCTGGCTCTGTGGCTGCTGTTCTTGATTGTGTTTTCCTTGGCTGTGCCTGGGCCGTGGGGTTCCCACCGAGGGCTGGGGTCTCACCCCCTTTCTCTCCCGGCAGAAGGCCAGGGTTGTACCGCCTACGACGTAGCTGTCAACAGCGACTTCTACCGGAGGATGCAGGTTGGGGGCGGGGCTGCAGGGGAGGCCTGGGCCGGGGCCTCTCCCTCCATCCCCCAGCCCTCCCACATCTCTTCTCCCTCTTTCACTCCTAGAACAGCGATTTCTTGCGGGAGCTTGTGATCACCATTGCCAGGGAGGGCCTTGAGGACAAATACAGCCTGCCATTAAATCCAGGTGAGGGGCGGGGCCTGGGCCATAGGGAGGAACCAAACCCGGAGGAGCTTGGGGGCGGCCCCTGGGAGAAGTGGGACTAGTGTGGGCAGGGATTATATTAGCCCCTGGGCTGTGGAGTTCAGGGAGAGGGCTGTGTGAGTCTTGGGAAGGGGGAGAGGGAGGAGGCGGGGGATTCCAGATAAGCGGAGGGGTCTTGAGAGCCTTGGGGGGCGGGGCTAAGGCAGGCACGCTTCCTAAAGTCAAGCTTGGGGGTGTGGTCAGATCCCTGGTATCCTCGGCAGAGGGCGGAGCCTCTCCCATGAGGCTCTCGCAGAGCAAGACCCCCTTCTTCCTCTAGGGGAAGGGAGCAAAGGACACCCTGAGCCATGTGACCTTTGATCCTGTGCTCCTTCCCCTCAGAGTGGCGTATATTGAAGAACAGACCTTTCCTGGGCTCTATCTCCCAGCAGAATATCCGCTCCCAGCAGCGTCCTCGGATCCAGGAGCTGGGGAACCTGTACATGCCCGACTCCCCGAGACCTGAGAAAGGGTGGGCATTCAGTGGGCTCCCTATCTCCTGTCTCCCCGACATTCTTTGGAATCTCTCCCGCCATCCTGTAGGTGTCGGTGTCCTGGGGCTCTGGGAACCCAGAGGGAGGAAAAGCAGAACTCCCTCTGGGAAGGTGTCCTGAGGCTGCAGGGCTGGGAGGGAGAAAGAGAGGGAACAGCCCTGGTAAAGACCTGGCAGCTCTTCTGAGTTCTGGGTCTTGTTCCTCCCCAGCCCTGAGAAGCCTCACGTGAACCTTTGGCTGGAGGCCCCTGACCTCCTCTTGGCCGAAATTGACCTCCCCAAACTGGTGAGTGCACCCTCCACCAGAGTAGGAGAATGAGGTCTGGAAGGGTTGGGGTCTTGGAGGGGAAGTGATGTGGGCTTGTGGTCAGACAAGGCTTGTGTGAGCCTGGCTAGTGCTGCCCTCTGAGCAGGTTGCCTCCTCTGTCCCATGGGGGCCTCAGGCCCCCTGCTGATGCTGTCCTGAGGGACGATGCCCAGGGCATCGTTCAGTGCTCAGTCATAAACCTGTAATTACTGTGTCCCACCTTTTTCTTGGGAGATGAGACTCTTTAAATATGGTATCTCGACACTCGAGAGTTCTCTCACTGGTCAGTGTTCTTATCGTCCTGTTGCTGGGAAGGGAAGGGTGGGCTGATTCCACTGCATCCCCAGGAAGGCGCTCTGGGACTGTCGCTGGAGATCGGGGAGAATCGACTGGTGATGGGGGGCCCCCAGCAGCTGTACCATCTGGATGCCTACATCCCCCTGCGAATCAGCTGTGATGAGAGCAAGGCAGCCTTCCATCAGAAGAGAAAGGTACCTGGGGGGCTGGGGGTTGTGGGGAACCAGGGACACTCGGGGACCTGGACCCCTGGGTCTGAGGGTGGAGGAGCTGGGGACCTGGACCCCTGGGTCTGAGGAAGGAGGGACTGGGGTCCTGGACTCTGGGTCTAAGGGGGGAGGGGCTGGGGGCCTGGACTCTGGGTCTGAGGGGGGAGGGGCTGGGGGGCCTGGATCCTGGGTCTGATGGAGGAGGGGCTGGGGACCTGGACCCCTGGGTCTGAGGAAGGAGGGACTGGGGTCCTGGACTCTGGGTCTGAGGCGGGAGGGGCTGGGGGCCGGGACTCCTGGGTCTGAGGGGGGAGGGGCTGGGGGCTGGATCCCCAGGTCCTGAACCTCTTTCCCCTTCCTCTCTCTCCTCAGCAATTGATGGTGGCGATGCCCCTTCTGTCCGTGCCTTCTTGATTGGGTGTCTCCCTGTGCTTCTACATGGAGGGAAGAGGCTGGTGGCTTCCCTAAAATTGAAATAAAAGATTTTTGCCTTTGTTCTGTGTCTGGCTAGGAGTAAATGGGGATTGGGAGGGAAGAGGGACATTGGACTGGAGTCCCATGGAGGTCACTCCCCCAGCTCAGGCTTCGTCCTCTCCCCCGATCCTCTCCCTGGCCTCCTGGCCTCTAGTCTCTCCCCTTGTTAGTCTCTCCCAAGGCCCCAGAGCTGCCCTTGCCCCACTCCTGTTCACAGCCCCTCTTTGGTTCCCCAGCGCCCCTAGGAGAAATTCCAAGCCTCTCAGCTAGCACTCAATGTTCTGTGCTGTCTGGTTGCCTTCATGTTCCCTTTTTTTTTTTTTTTTTTCCCACTGCAGGGCACATGAGATCTTAGCTCCCGACCAGGGATCAACCCCATGTCCCCTGCAGTGGAAGTTTGGAGTACTAATCACTGGACCGCCAGGGAAGTCCCCCTTCATGTTCCCTTTTGGCCTCTTCCAGTCACTCAGGCTAGTCGTACTGAGCAGTGTCCTGACCACACCAGTTTTTTACACCTTTTCTTAGTTTCTGCTCTTCCCCTATTTCGTACCCTCTTCTCCAGTACACCTACCCAGGTCTACTCCAGTACCTCTGGTTGTTTGCCCTCACAGGGCACGTCTCCTTACTCTACACCCATGCCCTGCCCCGACCCTCCCAGTCATCCCTTTTAGTGAGCTTTTCCTGGGAAGCATTTCAAACTTGAGGCTTTCTTTGATCTTCCCTGGCTGAGTTAGAATCCTCCTCTGGTGGTCCCCAATACCCAGTGATACTCTCATTACAGCTGTGTCCCCTATGGTGTGACAATGCCTGACGCCCAGTAGGAACTCAATAAATATTTGTTGAGTTCATGAATGATTGCCAACACACTCTTCTTCCATAGTGAATCCTGGGAGGATAGGTAAATGCAGGAGCCTCAGTAGTAGATGTTGAAAGAACAGCGAGGAGGCCAGTGTGGCTGGAACTGAGTGAATTGGGTGGGGAAAGAGGGATTAGATGGTAAGAAGGTGAAAAGATTTGGGGATGACATTGGGTAGGGTCCCTTGGGCCTCGGAAATAGCGAACTTGGGCGCCGTGTCCACCAGAGGGCGCAAGGCAACTTCAGCCCGTTGTGTCAGAGAACTACAACTCCCAGCGGCCCTCGGAGTAAGCGGCCCTTCAGAAGCAAATGGTGAAGTCCAGCAGCCGCTGGGACTTGTAGTTTGCACAGGAACCCTCCGTGGGAGGACAGAAGAACTCATTCCCGGGTCCCGAAAGTGTAGGGCTGGGTCCTCTCTGCCTTCCTCGGTCTCCATGGTGATGGTTCCGGTGAAGGCCCGGGATTTGGCAGCTGCTGGGCCCTCTTCCCACTCCTTCCTCCTCACCATCTGCTCCACCTTCACACCTGGCCCGGAGCCGCGACGGCCGCCTCCGCACCCAGACCGGGGATTCTGTCACCACAGGGTGGCGCGTGTGGACGAATCCGCGGGCTACTCCTCCCTCAGACTCTGGAGTCCGAGCCCCAGGCTCCCTCCTCCCTCTGACCCAGGAGTCCCAGCCTCCAGCCTCTCCTCCCTGGCAATCCGAGGTTTTCTCAAACATAGGCAAAATTGTGCCACCCAGAGGCCCAGCGAGACAAAGCTAGAGGCTGCGGCGGGCAGCGGCTGCCGGACCACCCCTTCCGTGGCGCCCGCCCGCCGCGCCGGCTGCTCCCTCCCACTCCCTCGCGGACCTGTGCCACATCATGAAAATTTAATCCCAAATGTATTTTTGGCCAGACCCAGGGAGGCAGTGAGGAAAGGAGCACCCTCCTGGGGCCTGGATCTGGCGTCGGAGAGAGGGGCTGGCGGCGAAAGGAGCGGGGCAGGACCTGCCAGCGGGCTGGAAACAGGTCGAGGTTCAACCCCAGAGGGGCGGGGCTGGAATTCAGGGGTGGAGTAAGAAATCAGGGGGCGGGGACAGATCCCGGGCGGGGCGGGGACAGATCCCAAAGGGTGGGGCAGAACTCAGGTGCGAAGAGAGGACTCAGTAGCTGGGGACAGAACTCACGGACGTATTCCTGGTGCCGATTCCAGGGGGTGTGGGCTAAAATCAAAGCAGGGACAGATCCCAGGAGAGGGGACAGAACTCAGGGGTAAAGAAATATCCAAGGGGACACAATTCAAGAGGTGGGGACAGAACTCAGGGTGGGGAGAGAACTCAAAGGGCGGAGATAGATCCGAGGCTAGGGAGGGAATAATGACCAGCAACTGGGGGTGGGGGGAGTATAACTATAAGGGATGAACTCAGATGGGAAGGAAATCGGAAATGAAGGAACTGGAAGGGGGGATGCGCCTAGAGGGGAAAATGAACTGGAGGGACATGAAATTCAAAAGGGGAAAATGGAAACAGGTGGATGGGAGTCAAGGGCGAAGAAAGTGGATGGGGAAGAACTAGAAGGGACAATGCGTGTATCGAAATGGGGGTTGGAATCTAGGGAGGGGGAAGGAATTCCCAGAATGCGAAAAGAGCCCTCTGAATGAGAAAGTTGGAACTGAGGATGTGGCGGCCTGGGGATGGAGGGCGCTGGGCAGGATGTGGAACTGGAGGGCACAGAAATTCAGAGGGATACGGCTGGGAGGATGAAACGCAAAGGAAATTCAGAAGAAGATGAAACTGTAGGGAATGAAAATGCCGGGACGAAATTAGGGGGCACTGAATTGCGGGGAGCAAATCTCAGATGGGAAAGAACTCGGGAGGAGAGAAAATCTTGGGTAGAAGGAGCTGGTGGCGGATGGATGAGGGGGGAGTAACTCCGGGAAGGGACAGAACTGGGGGCGATGCAACCCAGACAAGTGAGTTCAGAACCCAGAGGCGTGGTCTTGGAGTGGAGGGGCGGGGCAAGAACCGGGATGGGGGGGGCTGCGAAAGGTGGGCGGGACTCGAATACAAGGGGCGGGGTCTAGCACGGATGGGCGGGGCCTCTCCTTGCCCCACCCCACCCCCGACGCTGAGTCCAGTGACAGCCCCCAGACAGCCCGCACTCGCAGCCTCCTTCCCCCCGAGCGGAGCTGCGGGGCCGGCCGGGCCGGGGCGGACCCCGGGTACCCGGACGCGGCCGCCCGGGCCCGCGGGCGGGGGGATCGGCGGGGGGGGGAGGGACCAGCAGCAGGGGCAGCCACCATGGAGTTCCGCCAGGAGGAGTTTCGGAAGCTGGCGGGTCGTGCCCTCGGGAAGCTGCACCGGTGAGCACGGGGTGGGGGTGGGGGGTCCTGGGCGGGGAAGAGCGCTAGGGTCCGAGGAGGACGCTCATTCCCACCTGGGCGCAGACGGACAGCTAGACAGGCGATACCCATGGGTGGGGGGGGCACCCATCTGTCCAGTTTTCTCCCTCAGTCTCCGACGGCGCCGCTCTCCCTAGTCTTGTCTCATCCATCATTCTTCTGCGCCCCACCCCATCCCAGGCTCTGCTCTTTTCTCTGGGATTATATATCCCCCTCGTTTGGGTCTCTGACTCCCTCCCCCGCTTCTGGGTCTCCGTTCACCTATCTTCTCTCTGCTTCCTCTCTTGAGATCTCTTCCTAGAGAGCTTCCTAGAGAGAAGCTCTAGGTCTCTGTTTCCCTTTATCTCTGAGTCTCTGTCCCGCTCTCTGGCCATTGCTCTCACTAGCTCTCTACAACACCTCTGTCTAGGTCTTTGTCGCTGTCTCTCTGAATCTCTGTCCCCCAACTCCCTGCCCTAGGGTCTCTGACCCTCTCCTTTGGGTCTCTGACCCTCTCTCTGGGTTTTTATTCCTCCACCCCGGGTCTCTCCGTCTCTGTGTGTTTGTCAGTTTCCATCTCTCAGAGAGTTTAATCTGAAGCTAAATCGGATTGGGGCCCATTGGTCCTTGTCCTTGAGGAGAGTTAAGCTGGGAGGAAGAAGCCAGGGTATCCTGGGTCTCTAGTGGAGAAGGGAGTTGCCGGCCAAAAATTAGGCTCCTGGGGTTAGGACAGACTTCCCAAAGGGTACAGGCTAGAGCTCACAGAGACTTCCTTCCAGCCAAGGAGATGACCCCAGTGACCTGGGTGTCCCCAGAGCAGTCTGGACACCTCTCCCGAGTCTCTCACCCCCAACCCCAGCCCTGGCTCCAAGTCAGAGAAATTACTCAGCTGCGGAGAAGCCTAAAAATATCTGGCCCCAGTGCTGGGAGGAGATGGCCTCATCAGCACCATGCCCCCGCAGCCATTCCCTCAGACCCTTGGGTCCCCTTGGCCTGCAGCTCTGATCCCATCTTTGATTGACCAGCTCACTAGACCATGCAAGTCCTTCTCTAAGTCTAACACTAGTCCTGCTTGCTGCAGATCACCTCCTAGCTCCAAAGTTAACCCGGCCTCCAGTACCGTGAGAGATGGGAAAAAAGCTGGACAGAAGGGAGGGGGCAGGAGGATGGCACAGTGACGGGAGGGGGGTGGGGAGATGAGATAACCTCACCCCTTCTTTTCCTAATCTTCCAGCCCCTCCCCACCCTTTTTCTCACCTCCTTTCACGAGTTTCTCAAAATACATCAGTGTGAAGTCAGGAGAGGGAGAGACGTGCTGGTGGAGGGTCTGGGAAGGGATACGGCAGCGGGAGGGATGTGTTTCTCAGACCCTCTCCCTCAGTCTCCGTTTCTCAGCTTCTCTGTGTTTGGGTTTCTCTCCATCTGTCTCTGCTTTACCGTCACCTCTCTGAGCTGCCTTCTGAGCCCCTAGAGACCCCAGAGTTCAGGGCTCCCACCAGGACAGTCACCAAGGAGTTTGAGCCCAGAAGAGCATCTGAATCCTGGGATTCACTTTGATGGTTGGCGAGACGGGGGGAATGCCCTGTATTGGACACAACACCCTGATTCCTTTTAATCCTCTAGACAAAGCTGGGGAAACTGAGGCACAGTTGGAAAAGGGTGGGGAGAGACAATGGCTGAGTAAATATGGCATCATTCGAACCCAGGTCAGTCTCCCTACCAAGTCTGGGATGGAGGCTGCAGACTCCCTCGAGATGAGTGATGCTGGAGTGGGTGGAAAACTCCCTCAGACCAGTAAACACACGGTAACCCAGGTGACTTGGGACAAGGACAAGGCGGGGAAGGGGAATACAGGAGAGACAGGAGCCAAAATACCTCCTTTCTGAGAGCCAGGCCTTGGGAGGGGTGATGCTGAGGGCCAGGAAGTGATCAGGCCCCATTGCTACTCTTGTGTGTGACCTTGGACATGGTACCTCCGCTTCCTGAGCCTCAGTTTCCTCAGTTGTACAATAGGAAGATAAGGGAGAACCAAAGGGATGTAAGAGGACAGAGACCTGCGACGGGGGAGAGGGGAGTGGACTGAGAATCTGCAAGAAGCAGAGGCAGAGACCCAGAGAGGGAGGTTGAGACACCTTCTTCATTTTGGTTACCTGCCTCCTAAGTGCTGCTTTTCCTCACCAAGTCCCTAGACCTGAGTTCCAGGCATCCAGAGAGGCAAAGGGACCCCATCCTGGGTCTCCCCTCTCTGTTCTTGTCCTCTGTGAAGTATTGGGGCCACCTTCATCTCTGCATCCCTGGTTCTCTTCTTCTGAAATGATAATATCACCTGGAAGTTCCCTCTTTGTAACCTCACATTCTACTCTTGCCCCCATTTCATAGGTATGGAATACTGAGACTGCCTCCCTCGGTGTAGAAAACCTTGATCTACGATCCATTAACAATGAATATCACATTTCAGGGGCTGCAATCATATCTTGAGTTTCAGGGTCAAATAGCATGTGAGAGCAACCTGGCTCAAATTCTAATCTCATTGGCTGGCCTGTTCTGATGGGGGGCAGTCCCTACCACCCTGTGCTATTCGTTCTGGGGGCTTCCATTCCCCTCCCTCTGGCTCTCTGCCCAGGGTCTCATTCCGCATCCCCCCAGGTTCTGTCAGCTCCCCCATCCCTTTCTCCACCTAACCCCCCGTTTCTTAACCCCCTCCTCCACTTCCTTAAGTTCTAGGATGGGGAGGGCTGCTGTTCTCATCTCTTCCACCCGCCTCCTCCCAGACCGTCTGGCTGTTCTTTCCTCCCCCGTCCCAGTCTCCCTCGCCTCCATCTGTTCTAGCCCTTTCCTGGGATCCAGCCCGATCCCCTGGCTGCCTACCCGCCTCGGAGAGGGGCCGCACCTCACAAATCATATCCCTAGTCTGTCTCTCCTCACGCTCCTAATCTCTCCATCTTTCTCTCAGCGTTCTGGGTCTCTGCCTCTACGTTCTCTCTCCTGGGTTTCTGTCCCTACCTGACTTCGGGTCCCTCTCTGGGTTTCTGTCCCTATCCTTCTCAGGGTCTTTGTGCTGCCCCCCACCTTCTCTCAGGGTCTCTGCCCCTGTCTTATTCTCTTCTTGACTGGATGTCTGCCTCTCTCTCTCTGGATATCTGTCCCCTTCTCTCTGGGTCTCTCTCCTTCCTCTGTGTCTCTGACCCTCTTTCTCTCAGCCTCTGCACTCTCCACCCTGTCTCTGTAGCCCTCCTTTTGAATCTTTTCACACTTGTCTCAGGGCACCTCTTTCTCCCTGCAGCCTCTCTCTGGATTTGAGGTGGCCCTCCAAGTACCCTATACATCATCACAGACTCAATCCTGGATCCAGAACAGGCGGGGGCGAGAGCCTCGCTGGGGACTGAGCCAATCCCCCTACCAGGGCCATCTGTCCCTTGCCAGGACACCTCCCACCACTCCTCCTCCCTACCCCCGAGGCTGACAGCCTGAACTCAAGGTTCTCCAGGGATATCCATCTGGGCTGCTGGATTCCAGTGCCCTGGACGTCTCTGCACCCCCAACCCGTGGGAATGGGCTTCCAGTGGCTGAATGGAGTCAGCTGGATGTCAGGCCCACACCTGGTGCCTGGAAGCAGGGAAGGGCGTGCCACAGGGGGCAGGGGAGGAGGGGGGACCGTGTATATAGCAGACGTGGCTGAGAAGCATCTGTTCTTTTGACACCTTTGCTGAAGCATCTCCTTAGTGCCTTTTGCTTCCTCAAATAGGCTCATATCTGGAAGAGGGGGCTGGAGAGTGTCTCTGGACCTTGGCCGGGAGGGCTGGGGTCACAGGGTTTTGGATTGCAAAGGGTAGCCTGGGTCTAAAACAACTGAGTCAAGAGGTGACAAGGCTGGGGGAGAAGGGAACTGAGGAGTTCCGCACTCTAGTCTGAGGGAGGAAGGGCCTGGGGGTGCAAATTCCTCATCTGAGGGAGATTGAGACCGGGGTCCAGATTCCTGGATCCAGAGAGGGAGAAAGGAGTCAGGGGCTGGACTCCTGGGGGAAGAGGGAGTGCGGGCTTAGAATCCCGGGTCTTGAAAAGCAGATTTTGCCCTGGACTGTTGTGTCATGGGAGGAGGGGCCTGGGGACTGGACGTCCGAGTCTGACCCTTGCTGCCTCTCAGTCTTCTGGAGAAGCGGCAGGAAGGTGCAGAGACGCTGGAGCTGAGTGCTGATGGGCGCCCGGTGACGACACAGACCCGGGACCCGCCGGTCGTGGATTGCACCTGCTTTGGTCTCCCTCGCCGCTACATTATCGCCATCATGAGCGGCCTGGGCTTCTGCATCAGCTTCGGCATCCGCTGCAACCTGGGCGTGGCCATTGTCTCCATGGTCAACAACAGCACGACCCGCCGCGGGGGCCACGTGGTGGTGCAGGTAGCTCAGGGCGGGCGCTACCTCAGGCTGCTGATAACACTGCCCCGCCCTCTGATGACGTCACACCAGCCCACACCACGCCCCTTCCACACCACAGCCTGATAGCCCCGCCCATGTGTGCTGCTCCTTCAGCTCCATCTCATCTCGGGGCTCTTCCCTTCCTAAGCCCCGCCCCTATCTAAACGAAGCCCCGCCCCTATTTGTTTCAGGTCTCTGATTTCAAAATGCAGACTGCCCATCATTAGGTTCCCTACGTGTTGCCCCTGCTCCATTTTGGGCCTCCTAGCAACTTTACTCCACCTGCGTCCCACAACTGTTCCAGTGTTGCATCTTAATGCCAGGCGCAACTCAGGCTCCATTGTGAATTTTGATTCTGGATTTTCTGAAGTTCCACCATTGCTTAAATCCCTCCCCCATCTGCTCTGGTCGTTACCTAAAGCCCCGCCTCATTTCAGACTTTCTCCCTATTTTAATTTCGGTATAGGCCATGACCCCGCCTCAGAAAAAAATTCCTGATTTGGCCTGTGGCCTACCCGCCCCTTGTTCCCTTCCAATCAGGCCCGACCCTTTGGCTACTTCTTGTCCCTGCCTAGACCCCATCCTGGTCAATCAGCAAACGGTTTGTACATTGGTTAAAAGTGGAGAAAGAATCCCCACCCCCATATATGGGCCCCTAGACATTCAGAGAAGGGACCCTGAGACAGGGAAGCAGGCAGAGCTAGGCTTCTAGGCAGCAACGGGCCCCACTGCTAAGGTAGTGCCGTCCTAGCAACATGGAGGAGCAGAGTTGGGGTAGGTGGCACGAGCTCTGATTGGCAGGTGTTTTGAAGGCGAGAGGGGATCCTTGTTGCTGATTGGATGAGGGACTGTCTGTGGGTGCTGATTGGTGGAGGAGCAGAACCTGGGGCAGAGATGCTGGTTTGATGTGACTTTTGGCCCACAGAAAGCTCAGTTCAGCTGGGATCCAGAGACTGTTGGCCTCATACACGGCTCCTTTTTCTGGGGCTACATTGTCACCCAGATTCCTGGAGGATTTATTTGCCAAAAATTCGCAGCCAACAGGTATGGGGTGGGGTCTCAAAGTGGGCGGCAGAGTGTGGGTGGAGTTAGAGGGTTTGGCCTTGCATTTGGGGTCTGACTCCGGGAAAATGGGAGGAGCCTGGGTTCTGGACCGGGGTCCTAGAGAAAGGCGGGGCTTGTGATTGTGGAAGGTGGGGGTCACAGAGAAGGTGGGGCCTGGGGTTCTGGGGGCGCAGGGCCTCGCCTGCTGTGGGAGGAAAGGGCAGAATCCTAGGTATGGCGGGATAGCTGGACACTTTCCTCGGACCACGAACTCTTCCTATCAGGGTTTTTGGCTTTGCTATTGTGGCTACCTCCACTCTAAACATGTTGATCCCCTCGGCTGCCCGTGTCCACTATGGCTGTGTCATCTTCGTGAGGATCCTGCAGGGGTTGGTAGAGGTAAAGCTCCGCCCCCTATGACCCCCGCCGCCGTTCTAGCCCCGCCTCTTCTCGTTGACTTTCGCTTTCTCCTCCCTAGGGGGTCACGTACCCCGCCTGCCACGGGATCTGGAGCAAATGGGCCCCGCCCTTAGAGCGGAGTCGCCTGGCAACAACAGCCTTTTGCGGTGAGAGGAAGGGGCTGGGATCCAGCCTTGTGGGTCTGAGGACGTAGGGGGCTGGAGTATGGACTCTTAGGTCTTAGGAAGGAGGGGAATGAGGGCTTGGACTCCCGAGTCTGAGAGAGGAGGGGGCTGGTGACCCAGACTGAAGTATCTGAGGGAGGAGGGGCTGTGGCTTGTACATCTGTGTCCCAGAAAGGTGGGGGCTGGGAATCCGCTCTATTGCATTTGAGGGAGAATGGGACTCTTCTCCATCCTGTATCATCCCCCATAGGTTCCTATGCTGGGGCAGTGGTCGCGATGCCTCTCGCCGGGGTCCTGGTGCAGTACTCAGGATGGAGCTCTGTGTTCTACGTCTACGGTGAGGGGCCCGGACGCCTGGGTCCGGGTGGCGCTGGGGCAGAGCGAGGCCGGTCATCACCTCGCTTCCATCCCCCTCCTGAACCCCCCAGGCAGCTTCGGGATATTCTGGTACCTGTTCTGGCTGCTCGTCTCCTACGAGTCCCCGGCGCTGCACCCTAGCATTTCCGAGGAGGAGCGCAAGTACATCGAGGACGCCATCGGCGAGAGCGCCAAACTCATGAACCCCGTCACGGTCCGGGCCCAAACCTGCGGGGCGGGGGCGTGGTGGGGAGAGGAGAGATATCGAGGCAGGGACGCGGGAGAAAAATGGGCTTTGAACCCGCACTGCATGTAGATCTTGGTGGGTTTCCATAGACATTTAGAGGAGACTTGATGGGAACGCAAGGTGGATGGAGCTAGAACCTAGGAGGCGGGGTTAAAGCCCGGAGAGAACGGCATTAGCAGGTGCTGAGAGCAGGGCTCGGGGGCGAGGTGGGCGGAACCACTGGTGGGCGTGGTTAAAGCTGCAGAGGCGGATTAGAATGTGAGGTTTTGCTTAGACCTTGGGGTGGGTGAGGCTAGAATTAGGGGGCGTAATTGGGTGGAAAGAGGCTCTTGGGTCCACATTTATGAGTCTCTGGAGGTCATCGTGGGCTCCGGACACCTGCCAACCTGAGGGCCACTGTAGAGTCGGGACCCCTGCATCCCTGAAGTGTTCCTGTGAGGCTAGGATGCCAACGTTCCCATGGGGACGTGGTCAGGCTGGCGACCCTGCGTCCTTGGAGGTTTTAGTGAGATCGGGAAACCTGGGTCTCTGCGGGACTGTAGTGGGATCCCTATAGGGACACGCAGAGCGCCCAGCCCTGCTCTCTGTCTTAGCCGTCCCTCCTCTCGCCCACCACAGAAGTTTAACACACCCTGGCGGCGCTTCTTCACGTCCATGCCAGTTTACGCCATTATCGTGGCCAACTTCTGCCGCAGTTGGACGTTCTACTTGCTTCTTATCTCCCAGCCCGCCTACTTCGAAGAAGTGTTCGGCTTTGAGATCAGCAAGGTTGGGCCCAGAAGGGAGGGTGCTGAGGGAGCGGCAGGGGTTGAGGGGGGAAGGAGAGGGACCTGGATCCCAAGGGGTTGGATCGGGGCACAGGGAGGAGCCAGTGGTACCTGAGCCGCAGAGACCCCGGGCACGTGGCCCCTGAGCCCCCTCCCTGTACGCCCGCTGGCGCAGGTGGGCCTGGTGTCGGCGCTGCCTCACCTGGTCATGACTATCATCGTGCCCATTGGAGGCCAGATCGCCGACTTCCTCAGGAGCCGCCGTATCATGTCCACCACCAACGTGCGCAAGTTGATGAACTGTGGGGGTGAGTGGGGCGGGGCCTGGATCTGGTCTGGGACAGCCTGGGAGGGGCAGAGCGCCGTGGGGCAGATCTAGGGGGCCGGACTCTGGGGAAGGGGCAGAGGTCGGAGGGCGTGCCCAGGGGCGCGTCCAAAAAGGCTGAGCCAGGGTGAGACCAGACTTGGCTGGAACAGAATGGCAGGTGGCAGCCTCAGGGGCCGAGGGGTAGAAGGGCAAGGCGGGTATGGCTGTCCAGGTGGAGCAAAGACCAGACCACGCTGGGTCTGGAAGGACGGGGTCTATACGAGGCTGGCCAGAGTAGGATGGGAACTGGGTGATGAAGAGGGGGGACCTGGAGAGACAAAGATCTGAGTGTAATGAATAGGGACAGAGAGGGAAGGTGCGAAGGTGCCTGGGTGGGGCCTGGACCCTGCGTCTTCAGGGCGTGGCCTAGTCAGTGGGTGGGGCCACGGAGGGCCGGGTCGGGGCGGCGAGCCTGTGCGCGTGGTCCAGGGCCAGGCACTGGGGAGGTGAGGGCTTGGTTAGGGCGGGCGCGGACAGAATGGGGAACGAAGCCAGCGACAGGCGTGCAAGTGCCCAGACTGGGGCGAATAGGGGTCGGCTGCGGCGGGAACGGGTCCGGAGAGGCGTGGGGCGGCCTGCGCTCAGATAAGCGGCTCTCTGTAGGCTTTGGCATGGAAGCCACGCTGCTGCTGGTGGTCGGCTACTCGCACTCCAAGGGCGTGGCCATCTCCTTCCTGGTCCTCGCAGTGGGCTTCAGCGGCTTCGCCATCTCTGGTGAGAACCGCCGACCCGCCCCTTGGGGGAACTCTGCTCACCTCTGTGGGGAACTTCCTGGCCCAGGAAGGGGACCTCCCAGCCTCGCAAAAGAGCAGAACGGCGGGGAGGGGGGAGGTAGGGGTCGGGGAGGAGTCACTCGAGCGAGAATCGGCTGTGACGTCTCCCGGCTCGCCTTGCCAGGGTTCAACGTGAACCACCTGGACATCGCCCCGCGCTACGCCAGCATTCTCATGGGCATCTCCAACGGCGTGGGCACGTTGTCCGGCATGGTGTGCCCCATCATCGTGGGTGCCATGACTAAGCACAAGGTCCGTGCGCGGGCCCTGACCCACTTGCCCTCCAAATGTGTGTATATTACCTTCCTGACGCGCGCCACCCTCCCTGGGCTCCATCCCTGCCCTCTCTGGGTCTCTTTCAGCCTCCTTCTGGATCTCGGTCTCCCTTTCTCTGGGCCTCCCCCACACACACACTCAGGTTCTCTCTCCACCTCCTGTTTCTCTGTCCTCTGACTTCACCTCCCCATTGTCCCTGCCCCAGACTCGGGAGGAGTGGCAGTATGTGTTCCTCATTGCCTCCCTGGTGCACTATGGAGGAGTTATCTTCTACGGGGTCTTCGCTTCCGGAGAGAAGCAGCCGTGGGCGGAGCCTGAGGAGATGAGCGAAGAGAAATGTGGCTTTGTTGGCCACGACCAGCTGGCTGGCAGTGACGAAAGCGAAATGGAGGATGAGGCTGAGCCCCCCGGGGCACCCCCTGCTCCCCCTCCCTCCTATGGAGCTACACACAGCACAGTTCAACCCCCAAGACCCCCACCCCCTGTCCGGGACTACTGACCATGTGCCTCCCACTGGATGGCAGTTTCCAGGACCTCCATTCCACACATCTCTGGCCTGAGTGACAGTGTCAAGGAACCCCAGTCCTCTCTGTCCTGCCTCAGGCCTAAGAAGCACTCTCCCTTGTTCCCAGTGCTGTCAAATCCTCTTCCCCTCCCAATTGCCTCTCAGGGGTAGTGAAGCTGCAGACTGGCAGTTTCAAGGATACCCAAATTCCCCTAAAGGTTCCCTTCTCCACTTTTTCTGCCTCAGTGGTTTCAAATCTCTCCTTTCAGGGCTTTATTTGAATGGACAGTTCAATCTCTTACTCTCTCTTGTGGTTTTGGGCACCTCCCCCTTTCCTTGAACCCCAGGGACTCTCAGGCTAAGAAGCCCTGAGATTACTCAGCCCCCCCTCCCCTTTCAGAAAAATTCAAGGTCTTCCTCTAGAAGTTTCAAATCTCTCCCAACTCTATTCCGCATTTTCCAAGTTGGTTTACCTAATCACCCATCCCTGCCATACTAGGGATTGATTCTCACCAGCGTTTCTGAAGGGAAATGGCAGTTTCAAGCACCCCCCCCCCACCTCTTCACCCCTCCCTCCACCAGCATATTCTGCTGAAGCACCAAATTCCCCAAGACCTTCTCCCTAGCTTAGCACAATACCTAGGGAAACAACCAAAATGGCAGTTTTAACAATATGCCTCTCTTCACTCCCATGCACTTTTTCTGACATGGTTTTCAGGTCTAAATAGTGGCTGCTCAAGTCCATCAACTCAATGGTTTGAAGCCACCGGCATTGAACTTTCCCATGGTGGTTTCAAGATGCTCCTCTTCCCCCCAATTCCTTGCACTTTATTCTTCTGGGTGGTTTCAAACTGCCCTCATTTTCTCAGTGGCCATTTGTTGTCTCCCTCAGGGGCTAAATGACTCCAAATCTGGGATCCTTCCCCTCTCAGATTCCCCTATTTCGGCTTAGAATTTGGGGGACATATATAGGAGAAGTCACAGAATCCCAGGAAAGGGAATGGGGCTGGGGAAAAGGGGTGCTTTTCCCCGGGGCAGGGTTGTGTCTTTGTGTCTCTGTCTCTGTGATTGTAAATCCTGCCCTGCCCCTCTCCCAATAAAATGCTTTGGTGTATACACCCAGTCGTCATTGGCCTTGGGAGTCCCCAACACGTTTCTCCCTGAGACCCAGGAGTCCAGGCCCCCAGCCTCCTCCCTCCTCACATCCGGGATCCTAGGACCCCAGCCACTCACCTCCCCCAGGACTTAGGCCAGAGGAGTTGTCTAGCTGTGGGAACACGTGATTTATTCGTCCTCAGACTGTGTTCTCCGCTGACATCTAAAGCAGCTCTGCGTGTAGGACCCTCTATCCGAGAGGACCCCTATGTAGCAAAGCGGGCCAGGAGGACAGGACCTCTGGGTCCTTCCTCCGTCTGGGGAAGGTGCAGGTCTTGAGGGGCTCACACGAAGTCGTTGGGGAGCGTGGAGGGGGAGAGAGGTTCCAGGCGCTGGGGGCGGCCCCCGCGGGGCGGCGGAGACAGCTTGGGTGGCAGTGGGGGTGTGGGCAGTGGCTGCTTGGTAGCGATGTGTGAAGGGACCCAGACGTCCGGAGCATAAAAGTAGAGGTTGTAGGGGTCCTTCGGGACGTCCAAATGCATAACTGTGGGGACAAAGGAAAGAGGTCATCCGTAGGCTGACAGGGGGCCTGTCCCCTCTCCTGAGCCGCTGGCCAATGAGGAGACAGGGAAGAGGATTCCGACCTTCCATTAGAGCGGGGATTTTGAATTAAAGGACCCCTGAATAGACGAGGGGGCGTGGCGTCCACGCAGCAGGGGCGGGGCCTGCCGCGCTCCTGGAGGGGGGAAGGGGCGGGGCTTGTAGGGACCTGCGGCTCCGAGCGTGCGGCAACTCCCGGCTGGGCTGGGGGAGGAACTGGACATGCGTGTGTGAAATTTCAGAAGACTGGGGGGCAGAACCTGACCCTGGAGGGTTCAGGGCTTCTACTGGCCTTGGATGGGGACCTGTACTTTTAGGTAGGGTGCCCTGAAGTGCCAGGCGAAACCAGGTGAAGGAAACGTGCAGGCATTCAAGGAGCGGGACGCTACAGGGGTTGCTCACCCGGTTCATCTCCGTCGTTCGGGAGCCGGTGGCGTGCGAAGGGCCGGTGTCGAGCCGCCCGGCGGTAGAGACACCACAGGAGCAGGAAAATGCCAATAATCAGCCCGGTCCCGGCGAGGAATAGGCACAGGGCCCCGCCTGCCTCGCCCCGGGGACGCCCCACCAGGGTCACGCCTGAAGGAAGGAGGCCCAGGAACAGCAGTCTAAACTCCTAGCCCCCTCCACCCTCAGACCCAGGAAGCCAGATCCCACCCTCCTCCTCCCTTGGATCCGGGAGCCCCGGCCCCCAGTCTCTCCTCCCTCAGACCCCGCAGTACCAGCCCTCAGCCTCCTCCCCGCTTCAGACTCCGAAGAGGGGCTTACAGCCTTCTCCTCCTTTCGACCCAGGAGCCCGGGTCCTAGCCCCTCACCAGTGTCCTTCACTCGCTCCACCACGATGGTAGTGTGGACTCTCTCACCTCGGCTGCGCCGCTGGGGGGCCCGCGGAGTGACAGGGGCCGGCTGATTGGGGGCCCCTGGAGGAGCAGGGGACCTCACAGTCCGGGCTGAGGGAGGAAGGGCGTCGGGCCCTTCAGGGCTAGAGTTCTGGGGGACTTTCAGATCAGCGGCCCCAGGAGATTCTGAGGTGGGCAATTTAAGGGCGTCGGGCTGGGTGGCTGCAAGGGTTTCTGATTTGGGATTCAGGGGCAGCTCATTTAGGGCAGTAACTTCTTCCTTGAAGGGTGCAGGCGTTTCTGGGGGAAGACTAGTGGAGACCTCAGGATCGGAGGCTCGGAGGATCTCTGTTGCATCTTGGTAGCGGGGGGTGGGGAATTCTGTGTGGGGAACTTCAGTGGGGCTGGGATTGTGGCCTACGTGAGATGCTGGGCGGGGGGTTTCGGTAGGGTCAAGATGGAGTGTCTGGAGGAATTCAGAATTTGGGGTCTCAGTGGTGTCAGGGTCACGGGTCTCTGGAGATTTGGGGTCAAAGGTCTTGGTGGGGTCAGGATTTGGGGTCTCAGGGGCTTCTGCATGTGAGATTTCAGTGGAGCTATGTTTGGAAATCTCTGGGGATTCTTGGTGTGGAGTTTGTGTAGGGGCAGGGTTTGGGGTTTCAGGAAATGTTGGGCGTGAAGTTTTGGAGGAATTAGGTTTGGGGGTCTCAGGGGATTCTGTGTGTGGAATTTCAGTTGGGTCATGTTTGGGGGTCTCAGAAGGTTCTGGATATGTCATTTTGAAGGGTTTAATTTGGAGGGTCTCCAGGGATTCTGATATTGAGGTGTTGAGTGAGTTAGGTTTGGGGGCCTCAGGAGACTCTGGTTGTGGGCTTTCTCGGAGGTCAGTGTTGGGGGTCTCAGTGAATTCAAGGGGGGAGGGCTCAGGGGAAACCACATGAGGTGTCTTGCAGGGCTCAGGATAAGCGGTCCTGGGGGATTCTGGGATAGGCCCATTGAGAGTGGAATTTTCAGGTGCAGGAGGGGAGGGCTGAGAGGGGTGGTCTATCCGCGAGAAGTCGGAACCCTCAGGCGGTGAGGCCGAAGGGGCAGCCTTGGAACCCAGCCAGGCGAAGAGAAAGACGAGAAGCAAGAGGATCGGGCTGAAGGATTTCATAGCTCTGGGATTTACCTGTAGCAGTGGGGGAGCGGGAAGGAAGGGGTTAAAGCCAGAAGTCGCCAGGGAGGCGACTCCGGAGGCCACGCCCACTGGTCTCCGGGTAGACCGCGTCTCCGCCCAGCTCGGGGCGCCTGGTAAAGGAGAAGCCACCTGCAACTCCCTGAAGGCTGTGAGGCGGTAGCCGCCGTAGCTAAGGGAGACTGAGGCGCAGGGCTTCTTGGGAGTCGTAGTAAATTTCCTTATCTGTTTCCCTAAGGGGTCCCAGGAAAATTGGGAAAGAAACACACCTTTCCAAGCCCCCAAGACCTCCCTGACTTCGGCTTCGAAGGGTGTAGACCTCTGAGGGGAACATGGGATTTCTTCCTCTCCAAGGGCCCTGGGGACACCTTCACTCAACAGTTGTTTACATTAGAGGAGGCTCAGAAGGAAAGCCTGGGGGCTGGGGGCCTGAACGTCTGGATTTGAGGGAGGAGGGGGCCTAAATGCCTGTAACTGGGGGAGGAGGGAGACTCCTGGAACCTGGTCAAGAAGGCTGCTGGGGGTTCAGAGTCCTGGCTCCCAGAGGGTGGAGGGCCCTAAATGTGGGTCTAAATTCCTCATTCTTTAGAAAAGAGAGGCTTGAAGGTTCAGATGCCTAGAATTTTGAAGGAGCAAAGCTTGGAGGGGGGCTGGATTACAGGGGAGAAGGGAAATGGGTGTCTGGAACTCTTGGGTCCTGAGTTAGAAGGAAATTGGGAACTCTGAGTCTTTGTCCTCCAGAGATAGGTGTATAAGGGTCTGGATTCCTCAGCCTTCAGGAGGAGAGAGCTGTGGGGCAGGACTCAGGTCTCTGTTTATTGAGGATGGAGCTGGGATCTCAAGGTCTCAGAGGCTGGTCTGGGGCAGAGATGCCTAGGTCTGTGGTCAGGTGGAGGTGGGGTGGGCGTGCACCCAAATGAGGCAGCGTCACTTGGGCTTTGGGGTCTCTTACCTGCTCAGTGGGGTCCAAGATAACAACAGGTGAGCAGAGCTGAATGCAGAGATCAGTGAATGCTGCAGAATGGCTCTGGGCAGGGCGGCAGGAGGTAGGGTCCCAGGGGTGCACATGACGCACCTGACCCCCGCCCTGGGGATCCTGGGAGCCTAGCGACAGGCTTGAACTTTTAAAGGGACAGAGATAAGGGACATTGTCTCTGGAGCGGGGAAGGGAGTTAGGGACTGGATCATTTGGTGGAGGGATGTGGCCCAACCAAGCTCTCCTCCCTGTGAAGCCAGGGGTCCCAGCCTACTGCCCTTTGAGACTTCCCAAACTTTGCCTACCATTCCATCGTGTAGACGGCACCCTCTTAAGAGCCAGTGTTAGGGGGATTGGGCCTTATCTTCACAACACCCCCAAGTTCCTCCCCGGGAAGGGCCTGGACACACCCTCAGGGTCGTCAGGGTCCTTGTCAGTCTCTTTCCCCTCTTTGCAGCGTCTCTAAGACTTTCCTGATTTTGCCTGTCACTATATCTGCCTTCACCATCCCTCCCCCCCACACATACCCTTTGCTTTCTCCTACCAACCCTCTCCCCCCATTCCTCACTCTTTCTTTCTGGTTTTCTCACTGTCTGGATTCATCTCTGGACCCCTCTGTCCAGGCTGGCTGTCCTTCCCTTTCCTGTCTTTCTGAGTGCTCTTTCCCTCATTCCTCCATCTCTAGCTGGCTCTCTTAGTCCCTTTCCCTCTCTTTTCTCTCTCCCTTCCTTTTCCCTTCTTTCTTCCTCTGTTGCTCCCTTTCTTCCTCTCTTTCCTTTTCTCTGTCATCTGTCTTTGTCCTTTCCTGTCACGGTTACTTCATCTCTCTGTGTCTCTGCTTCTCCCCATCAGTCCCTCTTCTGCGGCTTCCCCTGTCTCTCTTTCTCTCTGTGTGTCTCTGGCTTCTGCTCTGATGGTCCTTCCGCCGGCCTCTATTTTTATCCCTCTGACACACCCCCTGTGTCCACTTCTCTCTGTCTGTCTCTCCCCCTCCCAATTCTCTTCAGGTCCCAGCTCCTGGTCCCAATTAGTGGGTGGCCGCTAAGGCAGCGGCGGGGCCCCCACCCCCGGCTCCTCATTATCGCTGGCGGCTCCTAATGAGCCGTGGGGGGGTGACCTGGCGCCCCCAGCCCCCTGGTCTGCGTCACTGCCCGCTGCGGGGGTTGTGGAGGCGATATAAGGGGGCTGCCAGCCTCGCTGCCGGAACCCACTGCGCGGTAGGGGGCCCCGCAAACGGGCTGCGGGGGGGGGGGTGGATGGTGGGGTCGGGGTTCTGGGCCAGGACGCGGGCCTCACTGAGCTCTTTCCTGTCTCTCCACAGGTGATGGAGACCCGCCAGGTATCCAGGAGCCCCCGGGCACGGCTGCTGCTGCTGCTGCTACTTGTGTCCTGGGGCCACCGCATCGCCTCAGGAGCCGCCCTGCCTCCCGCGGGGGTCTTCAGGTACGTACGACATCCAGGTCTCCCAGGAGAGGTGGGGACTCAGAGAGGTGGGGAGACACCCAAAGAGAATGGGGAACAGAGACTCAGAAAGGGGGAACAGAGACCCAGAGAGAGGACAGAGATGGGGGGTGGACAGGGAATCAGCAAGACAAAGAGATACACAAGGATTCTGAGAAAGGCTTTGAGAGACTTGAAAGGAGCCGAAGCAGGAACGGGTTTGTTCCTTGAGCAACGTTTATTGGGTCTTGGTGTGTGCCAGGCGCGCGCAGGGCGCTGGGGCCGGACAGGTAGGTGCATCAGACTCGGTCTCTGTATTCAGGAGGCTCCGAACCTGGTGAACACAGACACGGAGACCCACACAGAGAAAGCGAGAGACAGGGGACAGAGACCGAGCCACTCCACAGACGGTGCAGTAACAGGGCTTCGAGTTAGACCGCGGGGAGGACAGGTGGCGGGCGGCGGGCCCGGACACATGGAAACCGCCTCTTTCCATCTCCCGGCAGACTCCACACCCCCAGCCGGGTCTGGGCGGGTTCGGCCACCCCCCAGTCGCGTCGGAGCCTGGCGCTGGCGGACGATGCGGCCTTCCGGGAGCGCGCGCGGCTGCTGGCCGCCCTAGAGCGCCGCCACTGGCTGAACTCGTACATGCACAAGCTGCTGGTGCTGGACGCGCCCTGAACGCCCCGCCCGCCCCACCTTAATAAAGACCCTGCTGTGCGTCGGGACTGCGCCTCCTTCCTGCGGGTGTGTGTGTGTGTGTGTGTGTGTGTGTGTGTGTGTGTGTGCGCGCGCGCGCACGGGGGCGGGCCCTGCGTCCGCTACGCTGGCGTCTACCTCCAGTTCCCTCTCTCTTTTCTCATCTCTCCCTCTACTCATCCTGTCTCTCTCTGCACTACCGCCCCAGCTCTGTCCTTTCCTTTCACTCTGTGCCTTTGTCCCTCTCCTCTCGCATATCTGCTCCCACCCCATCCCCAATTCTGTCCCCTTCTCCTCTTGTTCTTTGTAACCTCCCAGGTCTCTGTCCCCCTCTGAGTCACTGCCCCTTTCTCTGGGTCTCTGTTGCTCTCTGGGTATTTGTCCTTCTCTTTCTGAGTCTCTGTACTTCTTTTTCATCCTCATAGCTTCCCGGCCTTCTGGGGAATCTCTGTCTCCTCTCTCGACTCTTCTTTCTGCTAAAACTCTTCCTTCCATTCTTAATCACTTTCTTTTTTTCTCTGCCTGACTCCTTCGTGTCTTTTTTTTTTTCTTCTTTTAGGTCTTCGTCTCTCTCCCGGCTCTCATTTTCTCTGAATTTCTCTTTTTCCGCTCTCGCATCACTTCCCGACTTCTCTTTGGGCGCAGTGGAAAGTTGGGGTGGGGGCGGCGATGGGGGGGGACTCTGGATATGCATCTGCCATTCAAAACCGGGTTCCCCTAAACCTACTTGTGTGGTATTGGGAACGGCTTCTAACCTTCCAGGCTCCTTTTCCTCATCTATTTGGAGGATTAAACCAGATACACGATGAGAAGACTTAAGTACGCCCTTCTGTAAGCAAAACACATTATTAGAAAAGGGTTTCCAGGAATTCCCTGGTGATGTAGTGGTTAGGACTCGGCGCTTTCACTGCTGGGGCAAGTTCAATCCCTGGTCAGGGAACTAAGATCCCAAAAGCCACGGGGCCGCAGCACCCAAAAATAAAATAAAAAATAGAAAAGGGTTTCTGCCTCTCTTGCAGCAGCCTGCAGCAGTTTCTTCAGGGTTTTCTAACTGCGCGCCTCCCGGGAGACCATTGGGGCGCCTGGTCGGGGCGGGAGGAGAGGAGAAAGGAGAAAGGAGTGAGGCTCCGGGAGGCACGGGACGGAGGCGGGGAAACACCTGGCCCACCGGTGAAGGAAGTAAGGAAGCAGCCAATCAGAATCTGCCTCTGTCTCTGTCTCTCTCTCTCTCTCTCTCTCTCGGCTCGGCCAGCCCTTCCGCCCCGCCCCTCAGTGGTGACCATGGCAACTCACTCCCTTAACTGGACTGCGAGGTTTCTGAACCTAGCTCCCGTGGCGCAGCTCGCACGGACTGCGCTCTGATTGGTCTAGAGAAGAGAGTGCAGCTGGGCGAGTCGAAGTGGGGAAAGGGGGCGGGGCTTGCGCTTGGTGATTGGCAAACTCTCCCGTAATTTGCATTTCCGAGAGGCGGACCGCGCCCTAATTGGCCCTTAGGCTGTGGGGTGTGGCCTGTTTCCCTGTTATTCAGAAATACTGAACAATGAATAACTGTATTTATTCCTTACAACTATCTGGAGTTGGCCAAATTTTACAAAGAAACATGACTCTGAAAGTCAGGAATCATTTCCCCAAGTTGTCAGCGCTAGTGAAGGATAATTGGAACCCAAATCTGTGCAACTTCAGAAGTCTAGACCATTCCACTACTCCCATGGAGAAGTGGAATTAAAATGTTATGAGCAGTTACTATATGCTGGGCACTCTTCCACATACCATTGTATTGGCTCTTTCAGCCTCACATCAACCCTGTGAGAAGCCTCATCCTGCTTGCTGAAGGGCCTGGTAACTCCGTCTTGGCCTGTGCTCTTCCTGTACCTCCTCCCCACGTCTTTTTTTTCTTTTTTTAATTAATTAATTAGGCTGCGCAGGGTCTTATTTGCGGCAATCTTCGTTGCAGCATGCGGGATCTAGTTTCCTGACCAGGGATCGAACCTGGTTCCCCTGCCTTGGGAGCGGGGAGTCTTAACCACTGGACCACCAGGGAAGTCCCTCTTCCCAGACCTCTTGTCTAGCATTTGAGGCTTTTCACAAAATGGTGCCCCAAACCCCTTCCCTTCTCACTCTACTCCCCTCTCCTCAGGAAATTTCAGCAATCCCCACACTTCAATCACCATCACAGCTAATAACATCCAGACCCCCATTTCCAGACTGAAAGCTCAATGCTCAGGGATCCAGCCACTTCTTGGAACCCAGTCACTCCTCCCGACATGAGCACAGAGTGTCCCCCCCAAGCCCACCCCTTCTCATGGGTTCCCTGTGTTGGGAATGGCTCCACTGTCTACCAGTCACTGGGTCAGATGCAGGTGCAGTCCTTGCCCCTTCCCTCTTCATCCTCCTTCACAGCCTGTCAGTCCTGGCTCTGTCCTTCCTGCTCTGCCTCTTTCTGCCCTGCCCTTTTTTCCATCCATGCACCCAGCCCAGCTCAGGCCTCATGCTCTCTCACCTGGACCATGGCCCCAGCCTTCTCCCCACCTCCTGCCTCATTCCATTATTATTCATCCTCTATACAGGCTCAGAAGGTCCCTTTCCCACCCAGAGTTGATTCTGCCCGTTCCCTGATCACAGCACTTTCTTGGGCACTTGGCAGTAGAGTTCAAACTGGTGTTCAAAACCCTTAATAGGCTCTTCTCTACCTTTTTTTTTTTTTTTTTTTTTGCGGTACGCGGGCCTCTCACTGTCGTGGCCTCTCCCGTCGCGGAGCACAGGCTCGAGACGCGCAGGACCAGCAGCCACGGCCCACGGCACCAGCCACTCCGCGGCATGCGGGATCCTCCTCCCGGACCGGGGCACGAACCCGCGTCCCCCACATCGGCAGGCGGACTCCCAACCATTGCGCCACCAGGGAAGCCCAGCTATCTTTTTTCTCACAACTCTAAAGCCTCAAATCCTTCCCTGGCTTTTTTTTTTTTTTTTTTTTTTTTAATCCAAGCAACATGGTGCTGCCTATGGCTTTCTACACACAGAGGTGCTTTCCAACCACCTGGTCTTCACACACTTTTTTCCCTCCGCCTGGGACACCCTCCCCTGCCTCTGTTTACTATAACCAACCTTACCCATCTTTCAAGACTAAATGCAGATGTCACCTATTTGGGAAGAAATCTCTAACCTCCCAGGCTGGGTTAGGTGCTTTTCCTGAGCTCTCACAGAGCCTGTAGCTACCTCTATCACTGTCCTGCCTTGCTCAAAGCTCTCCCAAGGAAGCCTCTACAGTGCTGAAACTGTTCTATATCTTGACCTGGGTTTTGGTTTCATGGATGTTTACATGTGCAATAATTTATCCAGCTGATACTTGAGATTTGTCCATTTATCACTGTATGTAGGTTATACCTCAATTACAAAGTAAATAACCAAAAACAAGTAATTAAATGTTCCCCAAACTCCCATCATCCTCAGGAGAAAAATCAATGCTCCTCAGCCTGGCATTGGAGGGTCTATTTTTCTGTCTTCTAAGGTCTAGCCATGGCAAATGGATGATCGCTAAGCGTTTGCTGAATGAACAAATGGCACACCTTTGCCCGCTGGCCGTTGGTGACATCTACGTGTGTGCCTGGCCCACATCCTGTTCTCCCTCTTTCTGCCAGGAGAGATGCTTGCTCTCCGAGTTGCCCTTGCAGCTAGGGGTGGTCACGCCAAACAGTTCTGACCGACAAGACAGAGTCTGCTGCTGGCTCTGGGAAGGCTATTGCTTTTCTTTATAAAAAGGAAGAGACGCGTCCCCTTCTCCCTGCAGATATGATGTATGAAGCTACAACACCTGCCATCTCCTGAGCACAGGGGAAGGGCCAAGAGAGTCACAGAGAATCACAGCACGCTGGTCCTGGTGCTATGGAGACTGAGCTGTGGGTCCACAACTGCCCTCCTCCAGACGTGTTTTGTGAGGGAAATATAACCCCCAGTGCTTAATCCATTATTGGCTGTGTTTTGCTATTGTTAAGAAATGTAGCCGCCAACGTTAAAAAACCAAGAGACTTCACATAAAATGCCAATACAGGGCTGTGGACCCTGGAGCACTGTATCTGGGGTCCCGGCAGTGGGATAATCCCAAATCACAGTGGCACCCCCGTGGCAGATTAACAGTAAAAAGAGCCCCAGGTAAGTCACTGAACTAGATGCCGCTCGGAGGCGGCGGGAAGCGTGCCTCACACCGGAGGCGGCTGCAGGTAGCAGAGCTGGAGGTGGGGCCGGGTGGGGGGTGGGGAAAGGCCCAGCAGCCGGACCGAGAGCAGCAGCAGCAGCAGCAGCAGCAGGCCTAGGACAGGTGGGGCCGGGTGGGGGGTGGGGAAAGGCCCAGCAGCCGGACCGAGAGCAGCAGCAGCAGCAGCAGCAGCAGCAGGCCTAGGACCGGCGCCGGGATCGGCGGGTGCCGAGCGACTCTGTGGGGAGGCAGCACAGTGCTTGGGGGGCCCAGGGGGGCCCATGGTATCCCGGCAGTGCCCTGTCTGACCATCACCCTCCTTCTGGAGACGCCTTGGGGTGCACCTGAGCTGCTGGGGGCGCAGGGGGCGCAGGCAGAGGTGGCCCCAGACTGGCCTCCTGACTGGGACCAGCTCCTTCACCACCGGCACCGGGGCTTGCTGCAGCTCTGGCTCTGAGGGCCTGCTGGGGGGAAAGGAAGGCAAGGCGGTGGTGCTGGACCTTTTCTCTGCCCCCAAGTCCACCCCCAGGCCCTTGGGTCCCGCTACCTCTCAGGAGGGCTTCCTGGGATGTCTCCAGGGTGTGAGTCTCCCAGAAGGATGGGGAGATCCACCTGGAAGGACAAAGGAGACAAACTTGAGACACCGGGTCCCGGACGGGGAGCAGCGCTAGGTTCAGCCCGCTGGACAGAAGCGACCACATGGAAGGGGGTGGGACACAGTGGTTCGGCGCGTGAGCCTCCCGGAGACACACTGCTGCGTTGGGCTCCCAGCTCCGCCAGTTTCCTGCTATGTGTCTCTTGGCACGTCACCCCATCTCTCCAGGCCCCACTTTCTCCATGTGTGCTGGACGGGGATGATGACGGCACCCACCTCACAGAGCTGAAGTGGAGAATGAATGAGTGAATGTGGGCAGAAACCAAAAAAATCAGGAGGTGGGCTCAGAACAGTGCCTGGCAGACAGTGAGCGCGCAATAACCGCGTGAGCTACTCAACATTATTATTTCCATTTTCCGTCTGATTCTGGAAGTATCCAGGCTCCCTGAGGGCAGAGACCCCATCTTCTTGAGGAGCCCAGCCCTGGGCTGGGCCTAGTCCACCGTGGATACTCTTTGGGTCCATCTTCCTGCCCTGCGCCAGGCCCAGCAGGCGCTTTAAGATTAAAGCCCCAAATATTCCTCCTGACTCACTTTCCCACCTCATCCCCCATGTCTTTCTGAAAGGGCGTCCCCTCTGCAGGTCTCAGGCTTTCCCACCCATGCCTTTGCTCTGTGGATGATGATATATGGTAATAACAATAATAAAGAGTTGCAGGAACACCAACCCCAGCCACTGTCTTCACCACTGTCACCTCCTGTGTGTCTGCTCTGTGCCAGGCACTTTACGACCTGATCCTTAACACTTATCCTCATCCTGAGAGCTGGGTAAAGATCGCTGTCACACTAGCCACGAGGAAACGGAGGTGAGGCCCCAGTCTCCATGGAAGGGAGCGTGGTGTGGTGGGAAAGAAGTGGGCTTGGGGTCAGGCTGCTCAGAGAGACCACGTTGGACGGTGTGGACGCTGAAGGGCCCCAGGTGCCTGGAACGGAGGCTGGCACACCTTCGGGGCTCACGGTTCTTATCTGAGGACTGCAGGTTTCTGACCTCGCCAAATTTCCTTCCCTCCCTTCCCCTGCCTAAGAATCAGGATTGTCACCTGCCACTTTGAGGAGCAAAGGAGCTGGTGTGGGTGGTACCGGGCAGGGCAGCCGTGACAGGTGCGGTGCCCCAAAGGAGTTCTGGGGCTGGCCGGGGAGGGTCCGGCCCTTCCTGAGTGTGGGCGCTTGTGCGTGTGCATTTTTGCAAACCGGGGGTGTAGCCACGTCTGTGGTGTAGCGGCTGCAGCCCTGTATGTGTGCTTGAGGGGTCCCCTGGGAACATTCTGGCCGCCCACTGGCCTGCGGCCTCCCTCTACAGCACCGTCTCCTCTCATTAGCTGCAGCGAGGGCATCGTTATCTCTTGGCCAAACTATTTTCCTGTCTGCTTGGGGGTGTGGGCAGGGGCTGGGGAGGAGCTGTGACTACAGCAGCCTCATCTGAGGGCCTGCAGTGGATGGTGCTGGGGACTGCGTACCGTGACCCGGATCTCTGCTTCCTCTTCTTCCTCTCTTCTGGGCAACCTGGGGCGACAAGAAAGTCGCTGCAAGCATCTGTCTCCCCTGCCTGGTTCCCATTCCCCCGCTGTGTGGCAGAACCTTTAAAGGAGGGCTCTTGACAAGGACGGGCACCGTGGAGAGACCTGGAGGATGTCCTGGAGCCCCACAAGCAAACTGCTGCGAGTAGGTCTCAGCATCTGTATTTTTTCAGGGGCATTTTCACCAAATTCTCCAGAGTATGCGACTCCTACAGGGTCAGGGGCCTCTCTACCTCGCTGGCTTTCTCAGCTGCTACTTTCCCAGCTGATCTCCCAGCCGATCAGAGGCTTCTGGTTCTCTCACACCCAAAACACCAGAGACTCAGATCTCTCTGGGACCCCACCCCCCGGCCCAGCTTCCTGCCTGGTGGGTTGGGCCATTTTCAGTCAGTCTCAGTCTTACTGGGTCTTCTTTGAGAACTGGGACTCCAGCTCAGACTTCCTTGACTCCAGAACCCAACTGTGTGGGCCCTGCCCCCATCCCAAATCATTTCTCTTAAGTGTGCAAGCTCCAGCCTCTGCGCCTCCTACGGTCACAGCTGTCTGAGCCCCTGAAATGCCTCTCTGGGGAATCAGGCCTCAAGCTGGCCAGCCCTGACGTCCCTTGGAGACCCAGAGGTGCACACCACCTGCCAACCACCTTCGCTGGGGATCAGGGATCCAGCCTTCCAGCCTCAGCTACCAGCTTCAGGCCCAACACCCTCAGGATACAGCTGTTTCCTCAACTCCCATCCAATCCAGGCTCGTGGGCCCCAGCCTCTGCCCCAGTCGGACACACAGCTGTCTGACCCTCTGGGACTTCTATTCGGGGACCCCCAGCCCCTCTCTCAAGGCCCAAGCTCTCAGCCCTGGTCACGTCTGGGGGTCACAGGACTCATCACTTCCCTCTCTCCCGGCTTCCCCATCTGTGGATCATACTGCCCCTGCCCCCGCACCCCGCACTCCGCTCGGACGTCCAGCCCCTACGCCAGCCCCCGGCCCCGCTGCTGCTCAGCCCCCTCTTCCATTCCCTGCTGACGCAGGGGGAGGTCACAGCTCCAGGGCCCCCATCCTGCCCCATCTCAGCTTTCCCAGACAAGTCCAATTAGAGGCCGCGGCAGGCAGCCTCATTAGTTGCCGCAGCCGGGAGCCTGCGAGAGGGGAGGCGGGAGAGAGAGGCACCGCAGGAAGGCAGAGGCCCCATGGAGGAGGCTGGGCCCAGACATCTAGTGCTTTCTCTGTCCTCGGAGGCTGCCCATGAGCCTTGTAACAGTCGGTAACAATCACAGGGCAGGGGCTCACTCCACCCCATCACAAAGTAACCGCGCTGGGATTTGAACCCAGGCTGTCTGATTCCAGAGCCCCTGATGATCTCCCAACTGTCTGGCTGCTCTCCTGGGGCACAGTCTTGGTCTCATTCATCCCAGGGCTCCCTGGAGGCCTTGGGAGAGGTGTGTTCAGTGGCAGTGACTTAGTGACTGAGCTGTCCCATCTGCCTGACAACTGTCTTCTTGTCTAAGGGCCTCCTATATGAATATCACTCCTAAAGGACCCCAAGCAGGGCCTCGTCCAGAAGTATTTCCCCCCAGGTGGGGCTGGGTGCTGGATGTCCTTCTGGAACCATCAGGGTCTGAGGGCAGGGCTGGGTCTCACTCATCCTGGTCTGCAGGCCCAGGGTGGCCTCAGCATGAATGAATGAGGGAATGAGTGATGCACTCCCTCAGGGCTCTTCCAGGCCTTGTACTCTGGCCAACCTCGAGGCAGAGGGATGGCTCAGGGAGGACCAATCTTCTTACCACATTGATCGCTCCTTCCTTCCTTCATGAGGGTACGCAGGCTCTCCCTGGAAGTTTCTCTGTGGGGAAGAAAAGCTTAGGTCTCCCAGGCTGCAACACCTGCCAAGAATTCACCACCTGCTTCTAAGACCTGCCCTCCTCTTGGGCTCCCCTTGAGGATGGCTCTATCATCCCTCCAGGAGCAGAAGCCAGCAACAGGACAGCCCCTTTCTCCTTCAGGACCCAGGAGTTCAGGTCCCCCCGCACCTCTCACACTCCTACAAGCCTCTCACACTCATCTGGGCCCCAAAGAGGCTCAGCGTTTCCCTTCCAACACTCTTCTCCTCCCAAGTTCCCAGTCTTGGGGACCCAGGTACCCCTCCATTTTCTCTGGAGACATCCATCCTTGCCTGTGGTCTCAACCACTAACTCGACACTTTTCTAAATACATCCCTGAGCTCCAGCCTTGTGCACCCGCTGCCCCTGAGAAGCAACCCCCTATCCCTCAGGGTGCTTACCTCAGAGGGTTGCAAGCTAAGTTCAGTGTCTTTCTGTCGACTCCCTTCCCGGAATCCAGCGCCCTCAACCCCGCTGTCAGCAGGTCGGCAGCTCTGTCTCCCTGCCCCAATTCTCTCTGCCTGTCCCTTTTTCTCCATCCCAAGGCCCTGGTCTGGCTCAACCTTCACCCTCTACCTCTGGACCACTGCCCCAGCCTCCTCCCTGGCCTCCCAGGCTCTCAGCCTCCAGTCGGTCCCCATGTGGCCCCAGAGGGGTCTTTCTACATCCAAAGCTGATCTGCCCTTCCCTACCCTCAGCCTTCCTGTGGCTTGATGGAGAAAAGCACAACCTCTCAGCTTCATTGACAGGGAATTCCTTTCATTATCCAGCCAGACCTCATCTCTCACTAGTCACCCCCAACTGCCCTCTGCCCCACAAACATGTTATGTGGTTTCACACTCCCACATCCTTGCATTTACTGTTCCCACTGCCTGGAAGACCTCTCCTTTCTCACACCAATTAACTTCTCTCTTTCTTTCTTCAAAATAAACTCGTGTCAGTTTCCCTGTGATATCTCCTTCAGTCGCGTACCCAACATGGAAACTCTCTTCTCTAGGCTCCCACAGGGCCCGCCGCCCACCTCTAGCACATGGATCATCCTGCATTGGGATGGCCTGACTGCATGATCTCTACCAGGCCTTGAGCGCTAGAGGATCCAGGCCCTGAATGATTCCTCTCTGTATCCCCGGGAGCCAGCGCAGGCAGCACCCAGAGACCCGGGTCAGTCTTCTCCTCCAGGAGGCAAAGGACTGCTCTCAGCAGAAGCTCGCTCTAATTTACACTTCCCCCGAGGAGCGTGGCTCTGCCCCCCACAAGCTGTGTGATCTCCCTCTGAGCCTCAGTTCCCCATGAGTAACAGGATGAGGGATGAGGGTGCCTAAACCTCGCAGAGGCAGTGGGAGAGGTCAGTGAGGAATCCAACAGGAGCTCTGGTGTCAAAGAGAAACAGAAGCTTCTCTCAACTCAGGGAAAAAGTGAACAGAGAAACGAGTTTGTCTTTTAAGGATGATGAACAGCTCTAAAGCAGTATAATTTTCAAGACAATACAGCGTTGTTTACAGAGCTGTTAGCAATATTTCCTTAAAAAAAAGGAATTCTTCTGGCACTAACAGCTTAAAAATCTCACTTTTCAGCTGTGAACACTGAAGATGAGTTGTCTTCTTTGTTTCAAACGCTTGAAATATTGTTCAGGTAATTATGGAAGTCATAAAACAATGGCTATTGTTGAATTCAAGATTACATAGAGAGCTGTTAAGTTTTTCTTAAAGGTGACATATTCAAAAGGTAAATGCTTAATGTACCTTTATGGTGTCAAGAACAATTCACTTACTCCCTTCCCACTGTAGTACCATTTTAAATAAGGTGATTCCTGACAGTGTATTTGAAATAAGGACCACAACCACTACCATGCAATTTGTGTGTTTGCTTTGTTCACTTTTGTCTTCCACACCAGCAGGCCAGTCCCTACAGGGCAGGGGTGGTGTCCTGTCTGGCCGGGGGCTCCTTGGCCAGCACCCAGCAGGCCCTCAGTCAACATGTGTCTATGACATGGGGAACAGTGAAGGCACGTGGTGTCCCAAGCCCCTCTCCCGGACCCTGGATCCGGTGGTCTCAGAGTCCCTCCTGTGCTCACCTGCGCCCCAGTTGGGGCTTCAGGTGGAAACTCAGCTTCCTCACTGGTCTCACTGATGACCTCCTCCCACTGCCACACGCCACACAAAGGGTTGGAGAGATCGGCGGCTGCCACTTCCTGTTTCTGGGAGAGAAGAAGTTGTTTCTGAGGCCAGGGAGAGTCAAATGAAGGCAGAAGACAGGTCAGAGGTGGGATGGAGATGGGCTGAGGCGTGAGGATGGGAGGTGGAAGGAAGGTGGTGTGAGGCTGGGCTGGGGAGTCGGTGGGGGCAGCACCTGGGAGGGGTTTGGTGCCCAGACCAAGGACTGGGTTAGGGATGAAGTTAAGGACTGAGATGGTCCTGGGGGAACTGGGGTGGGGTGAGAGGGCTGGGTCAGAGTTGCCGCTGGCGGTGGGTTAGGGTGTTCTGCGGGTGTCAGGCCCACCTGCTGAATGGCCTGGATCTCCACACCCAGTGATGGTGGTGGCAGCTTGGTCCAGTCCACTCTCCTCACCTGAGCCCCTTCGGGTAGCCTGGCCACACAGTCAGGACGGGGAAGGTTGCCTCCATGCCTGCCCACCACCTGTCAGTCAGCCTATGCTGGGGTTGCTGCCCTGCCTACCTTGGGGCTGGAGGCCAGGGGTCCCCGTCCTGGGGCTCCCCTCCTGCCTCCTCCACCCCCGCCATTCCACTCACTCATCCAGCCCCTCATGGGTCTGACTCAGCTGCTCCTCCAGGTGTGAGATTTCCAGCCTCAGTTCCTGCAAAGGAAGGAGTGGCAGACCCCTGGGTCTCCGTTTTTCCCCACCCCCCATGCCTGGGCTCTCTTCCAAGGTCAGTTCCACTCCTGTGACTTCTTTGGGCTCCTCCAGACACATATGGCCAAGGGAGAAGGGGAAGAAACAGTGACAGAAACTTAGGAAGCCAAAGAGAGGCAAAGAGCAACAGGAACCCAGAAGGTAACCTATCAGTCAGGAAAATTAAGAAAAGGAAGGCAGAGATAGAAACACATGGAAAAACGAGAGACACAGAAACAGATTCACAGAGAGGCAAGAGACACACGGGGTGCAAGAGACTCTGAAGACAAGGTACAGAGAGAGGAGTCGCCTCAGGAGACAGAGGGACTAGACCCAGAGAGAGGCCGAGACAAGAATCTAAACAAGCCTGGCAGAGATACAGAAATAGGAGGAGGGGAGATGTGGCGAGAAGTCACCCACAGAGAATGAAAGTGGATGGGAGGGATTTCCCTGGTGGTACAGTGGTTAAGAATCTGCCTTCTAATGCAGGGGACGTGGGTTCGATCCCTCGCTGGGGAACTAAGATCCCACCTGCCACGGGGCAACTAAGTCCGCGCGCCACAGCTACTGAGCCTGCGCGCTCTGAAGCCCGCGCACCACAACTAGAGAGAAGCCCGTGCGCCGCAACTAGAGAAGCCCGTGCACCGCAACCAAGAGCCCGCGTGCTGCAACTAAGACCCGACATAGCCAAATAAATAAGTAAATATTTTTTTAAAAAAGGAATGTGGATAGGAGATGGAGATACAGAGAGAGAGAGAGAGAGAGAGAGAGAGAGAGAGAGAGAGAGAGAGAAAGGAAGGAACAGAGGAAAAATGAAAAGGCAGAGACAGACACACAGTCAGATAGTAGCGATGGGAGAAACAAGACGTGGAGACTTGGAAAAAGATCAACAGAGACAGAAGGAGGCAGCAAATCCCAGAGATGGCAAAAGAGAAGTAGGGAGAGTGGGGCCAGGCCAGTGGGTTACCTGGGTTGTGGTTCTGTACTCCTCCAAGGTCTTGGCCAGACTCTCCGCGTGGCGAGTGCGCTGGGAAAGCCCAAAGCTGACTGAGACTGGGCCCAGCCCCCCAAAGACGCTGAGGCTGGGTGCTGGGGGGACAGGCGGGGTGGGCTTGGGGGAAGAGCTAGGGCCTGAGGGAGAGCACCAGTTTCCCGGGAACCACTCTGATCTCTCCTGGCTAATTATCCAAGGATTAGAGCCAAGCAGGACTTCCCTTTGCAGACTCGGGGCAGGAGACACACAGAAGGCAAATGTTTCCCCCCAGCCCCCTCACCTCGGAGAGGATGGCGTCTCGCTGGCAAATGAGGCGTTCACACTCGTAGAGCTGCCGCTGCCAAGGAAGGCGCCGGTCCCTCTGTCTGGCCTGCCCTCCCTGGCCCGCCCACTCTCCCGAGCCCCTCTCCTCAACCTCCCTTCATGTCTCTGGACATCAGCTACACCGAGGGGGGTTTCAGCTGAGTTGCCCACTGGCCCTGGGAACCTGACGGCTTGATTGAAGTCCCACCAGTCCCACTTGATCTCACCAGACCACAGGGGCTGAAACTGGTGATTGTAAAAATGGCCTTGGGGTGGTAGGAAGTTTTCAAGGTGCTAGGGAGGGGTGGCACCTTCAAAGCATCTTTCTCCGTGGCCAGCTCCGCATTCCTCCTCTTCACTCCATCCCTCTCGGCCAGCAGCTTCCCGTTCTGAAAGAACGGACCCTGGTCACATTCACTTCAGCAAATGGCCATGTTAATATTCATAGCTGACAATTTTTTGTGTGTGTGGTACGCGGGCCTCTCACTGCCGCGGCCTCTCCCGTTGCGGAGCACAGGCTCCGGACGCGCAGGCTCAGCGGCCATGGCTCACGGGCCCAGCCGCTCCGCGGCATGTGGGATCCTCCCGGACCGGGGCACGAACCCGTGTCCCCCGCATCGGCAGGCGGACTCCCAACCACTGCGCCACCAGGGAAGCCCTCATAGCTGACATTTGCTGAGCACTTGATGTGCATCGGGCCTCATGCTCAGCACTATCTTTTAGCCCATTTAATCCTTCCAACCATCCTATGGGATCTCAGCTTTGATATGCAGATGAAAAATCAAAATAGAGCTGCAAAAATGGAGATAAGATAGGATGCATGGGGTGGCTGTGAGGATTAAATGAGCTAATTATTATTGCTAATAGTTACTGAGCACCTTGCCAGTGTTAGCTTATTTCTTATGCCCTATTTTAAATTTAAAGATGGGAATTCCCTGGCAGTCCATGGTGAAGACTCCACACTTTCACTGCTGAGGGCTTGGGTTCAATCCCTGGTTGGGGAACTAAGATCCCACAAGCTGAGGGGCACAGCCCCCCCAAAAAACACCAGTATGATGAACCCCCATTATCCATCACCCAATTTCAATAATTATATACATTCTCCCCGCTTATTTCTTCTATATTTTTCAAATTTTTTTGTTTGGTTTGGTTTAACCAGAGTATTTTAAAGTAAACCCCAGGCATCATATTATTTCACCTGTAACTACTCCAGCATTTGTATTTCCTACTTGAGGACTTTTCCTGTAGTAAAACCACAATACAATGATCACTCTTTTTTTTTTTTTTTTCGGTACGTGGGCCTCTCACTGCCGTGGCCTCTCCCGTTGCGGAGCACAGGCTCCGGACGCGCAGGCTCAGCGGCCATGGCTCACGGGCCCAGCCGCTCCGCGGCATGTGGGATCTTCCCGGACCGGGGCACGAACCCGCGTCCCCTGCATCGGCAGGCGGGCTCTCAACCACTGCGCCACCAGGGAAGCCCCCAATGATCACTCTTAACAAATAACAATTCCTTAATATCATCGCACACCCAGTGCTCTTTTTTGGTTTCGGTTGTCTCACAAATGTCTTTTCACGTTTAGCTTCTTTGAATGAGGATCCAAACAAGGTCCACCACGGCTTTTGGTTGAAATGTCCCATTTCTTTTCATCTGACGGTGATCCCCAACCTCCCCAGTGCTGGCGCTTTTTCAGGTCCTTCATTTGTAGAAGAAACCAGGTCATTTGTCCTGTAGAATTGGTGCGTTTGGATTTGGTTTACTGTGTTCCTGTTCCCTGTGCAGGACGTTTACCATGCTCCTCCCCCCTCATTATTTCCTATAAACTGATGGGTAGATCCAGGGCCTTGTCCAGACTCTGGAAGGGAGATTTCGTGGGCGCTGCTATATGCATTATACTGTGCCATTCAGGAAGAATGTAAAGTCTGGCTGTCCCAATTATTAATTTTTACACAGTCATCATCCCCAGTTTTACAGAAGAAATGAAGGATTGGCGTGGCTAAGAAACTTGGCCAAGGTCACGTGGAGAGTAAGTGGACTCAAACCCAAATCTGATTCCAGATCCTGCACTTTTAACTCCCAGACTCCTCTGAGCCAGATGCAGCCCTGGATGAGAATGGGGAACGAGATTCGTCCCTCATCTCAAGTTGCTCATCACTGGAGGTGGAGACCGACACAGAAGCAGATGCTAATACGTGAGGTGGGCCTAGGGCCCTGGGCCTTGTGGGAGCCCAGGCTTTGCAAGGAGGCTGTACTGGGTCTGAGTCCTCAAGGGTAAAGAGAGTTATCTGCGAAAACAAGGGGGCTGGGAGAGGGCAGCCCACGCCAGCCACAAAATGGGACTTGAGAATAAAACAGACCAAATTCCAGTCTAGAGCTTCCAGGCACCAAAAACCTAGCAAGTTGCGCTGAGTTTTGACATGAGGCAGTCACTGGGGAAAGCATTTCGGAGCACGGAGGCAGTCGACTTCCCTTGGCCACACCCCTCCTCCCGGCGCCCCTGGGGATACCAAGGCCAGCTCCCCCCCTCACTCCAGCCTGGCTCAGCTCCAAGTCCTCCATCAGCCGCCTTCTCCCCCTCTCAGGCTCAGCGGGCCAGGGCTGCCAGGTGAAGGGCAGAGAAAGGACGGGCCAGGAATGCTGTGTCAACATCTGTCCACCTGGTCGGGATTTACAGGCTGGATCCTGGGCCACTCGGCAGGGAACCTGGTTACTCAGCCGCTCCTGCCTTCTTCTGCAGTAACCTGAACCCTGCTCTGTACATTTCGTAGGAAAGCTGAGTGTCCCTTACTCCAGCATTATTCTACTGTAACTTGAGAACTTGATCTATAGATGGTCTGTAGGCAGCTGCTGAGAAGGGAAAGGTGGGGGAAGGGAACCAAGAATAGCTTGTTTATCGAGCGCCCAGGATGTCCCAGGCACTGCTCAAGGCACTTGACCTGGCACAGGCCTTCTGGGCCAGGAGGAGGCAGAGACCACCGGCTGCCATTCACCCTGCTTATTCCCTCTCCTACTTTCCTTGGGGGTCCACTCTCCACGCGGGCAGGTGGGTCCCAGCCGCAGCTCTGGAGGTGAATCACGATGGAAATCTCAGCAGATTCAGGACAGATACCCGGCTGGTCAGCTAACCCAGCATCCATTCTCACCCCCTCTCACTCGTTTGCCTCCCACTCCAGAGGCTGAGGAAGGTCAGATATTATCCCAGCCTCTCTTGTCATGTAATCCAGCGAGCTGTGAGAGGGGTCTGCTGGTGTGGGGGTGGAGTGGAGGTGCTCCTGGAAAAATGTTTCCTTCTTATGAAGAGAGAGAGCCGTGAGAGGAGCATTTGCCTCTCTTTGCCCTGCTTTGAGTGAGAACGCGAGGTCTGGAGCTGTTGCAGCCATCTGTGATCCCAAGCCCACAGGCAGACAAACAAGTCAAAAAGCTGCCAAACCAGCCCAGAACCTTCAAAACCTCTTGTTAAGTTAATTAGCGTCCTTCAGATTGAAGCCACCATTTCTTCGGTGCTTTCTTCTTCGGAGCTGAAAGTATCCCAGACCTACTGGTGGCTGTGTTATCCATGCCAGGGAGTGGTTTGGCTATAATCATTTGATGTCACTTTAGCCAATGAGATATGAGAGGGAGGTCCTGTCATGGGGCTTCAGGGAAAGTTTCTTCTTGTTCTTAAAAAGAGATGTTTTGGGGGAGGGGGTGGGATGAACTAGGAGATTGGGATTGACATCTATACACTAATATGTATAAAACGGATAACCAACGAGAACCTGCTGTATAGCACAGGGAACTCTACGGCACTTTGCTGTACAGGAGAAACCAACACAACGTTGTAAAACAACTATAACCCCAATAAAAGAGATGTTCTGGAAGAAACAGTCACATCCTGTCTGCACCCCATGCTTCACACCATGGCAGCCATCCTGCAGCGAGATTCCCATTGTCCCAACAGAGGGAATTTTCATGGAAGAGCCAGGGAATGATAGTGGAAAATTTTTTGGTTTACATGTAAAAGCCATAATACAGACATAGGACAAAGAGATTTGGGAGGATCAGGCAGAATGAGTATTACTGCCTGGACTGGGCAGAGATCCTCAGCGCTGGGCGAGGAGCTCAGGAAGAGTCAAAGAAGAGAACAAGAGAGTGAAAATGCGCCCTGAGGCCAGTCCCAAGCCCCAGGTTAGACGGCTGGACAGGATGGATGCAGTTGAACCACAGAACCTCTGGAACGTCTGGGAATCTGAGAGAGGTGTTTCCCAGCTCAGTCTGTGAAGCAGCAAGGTGTGTGAAAAATAGAACGGAGATGGCTGTGTGAGGAGCTGAGGCACAGAAAGCCCAGTGAGGCCCCTAGAGACACAAAGTCACAGGAAAGCAGCTAAACCTCCTCTGTGCCCCTAAAAGGGTGTGGAGGAACCCCAGTGGCATCTGTGGGTTGTGGGGTTCCGACGAGGGCTACCACCAGCAGATGCAGTGAGGACAGTACATCCAGAGACCAGAAGGCAATGTCAGCCCCCCAGTGGATGCCAGCGTGCAGTGGTGACTAAGGCTAAGGACCAGATGGGACAATGAACATCAGTCTTGTGACCAGCAGAGAGAACAGACATTGACTGAGGAGCACTGAGATGCTGCATGGATCTCCAGCAACTTAGATGCCACCTTCTGGGGGGGGCTTTATTTCCACCTAAAAGGAGTAGGTGGACCCAGAATTAACTAAGACGATGTTTTCTGTCTCAGAATGGGGCTTGAATCAGCCCTGAGGTTGGCCTGGGCCTCTTCATGCTATGTGCTAGGCCCTGGGCTAAAAGTGGCCATTTAATCCCCACAACCATCCTGACGAACAGATACCCTTCTCTCCTGTTCTTAGAGAATAAAACTATGGCTCAGAAAGAGCACGTCACATGTTTAAAAGTTGTCTGTTGTGTAAGTGGCAGAGATGGGATTTGTTTTTTTTTTGGTCGTGCTGTGCAGCATGCAGGATCTTAGTTCCCCAGCCAGGGATGGAACCTGTGCCCCCTTCAGTGGAAGCTCGGAGTCCTAACCACTGGACCGCCAGAGAATTCCCAGAGACGGGATTTGAATCAGGGCTGACTTTAAGGCCTGTGTTCTTTCCACCATAAAAAATAGGAACAACACTAGCTATCTTTTAGTGAGCTCTTTCCATGTGTCCTGCCTTGTACCTAGCACCCTCTTGTTTAAATCTCACACAATCCAACCAGGGAGATTCCATTATTTTTCCCTTTCTCGCAGGTGAGGACACTGAGGCACAGAGAGGGGCAGACTGGCCCATGCTTATGTAGGCAGCTTCAGCGTAACCAGGAGTCTGCTCCATGCCCCACCCTCTTACCGACTGTGGCAGTCCTCACATGCAGCCATGTGACCTTCAGGGACATTCACACACTGGGCTTCTGGGGTCTCCCGCACCAGACTGAAGGGTGCTCGCTGCAGGCGGTGGGGGTGTCTGGGGCAGCAGTGGGTAGGGCAGGAAGACCCTGAGGACTGGGGAAGGGGCGGGGGCAGGCACTGGGCCTCAGCTCACCTCCTCCTGCAGACTCTCTATCTCAGCCACCAGCTGCTGCTGCTCCTTTTCCTGAGGAGCCCAGAGAGAGAACAAAGCCTTCTTTTCAGGCCTCCTTGCCCCCAGACTGCCCTTTTTCCACCCCTGGGCATGCAACTTGGGCCTGGGTCATTGAGGAGCAGGGCCGGGGAATGCGTCTGGGGAGCCCTGATGACTGCTGCCGTCCCCTTTGTCATGAGAGGGATGGCAAGTAGATCCGGACCCAAAGTCTGGGGAGCAGGGCCTGGACTGAGGGAGGAAGCCCGGGTGACCTCTGCCCTTTCCCACCCCATAGTCAGTCTCTGTTGCTCAGACTCCAAGATAGTAGGAAGAAGAGTGCACCTTTGTGCCCCTTGCCAGAAACCCACCGTCTGCCGGGCTTGGGCCAGAAGGCCGCGATTCTGTTCCTCCAGGCTCTTGGCCAGAGTCTTCAGGTCCTCCAGTTCCTCATCCACGGCCTTGGCAAACTGCAGAGCCTGTTGGGTACTGGGTGGGGGCGGGGGCAGGTGGGCCACATGGGAGAGATGAAGACAGAGATCACGGATGTAGATCCACTCAGAGGAACAGAGAAATCCCAGACAGAGACCCAGAGAGAAAAGGAGGGAAAGAGACTGAGTGTGGGAGACAGAGACACAGTTTCTACCTAAAATACTAAGAAAGTGGGAGTGAGCCTGCACCTGTGGGCAGGTGGGACACGGGGGTGTGCAGGAGGGTGGGCGGGGCCGGGCCCACCTGCGGAGCTGCTTGCGCAAAGCCAAAATCTCCTCCCCGAGGCGCAGGGAACCCTCCTCGGCCGTCTCCACACTGCGCTGCAGTTTGGCGTTCTCCCCGGCCAGCCGGCGGTTGCTGAGCTCCAAGTCCTCCAGGCTGCTCAGCAGGTCAGCTGTGGCGGGCCTGGGGGCAGGGAAGGTCCAGGGTCACTGTCCACAGCCCTGGCCTCCTTTCCCCAGGTCGGGGTAGGTGTTGGTGGCGGGGAGATGCGGCTCTTCTAGAGAAAGAGAAATAGGAGACTGCCCCGCTCTCCCTGAGCTATTAGCACAGCCTGTGTCCCTCACCCACTTCCCGAAGGACGCCAAGCCCTAGGCCAGGCCCTGGGCCCTAGGCAGGTTGGAGGGCATGGGCAGGGGCAGGGCAGGGAGGGGCTGAGGATAGGTACAACTCAGGTCTGGGGTCTTCGCCTCCGAAGCTCTCCAGGTTGGCTGGATCCTCAGCTTCTGAGCGTCCTGGAGGGAGACAGACAGAGGATGGTGGGCTCCCAGGTGGCCTGAAATGTTGGATTGCTCCAGGATTCTGGCCTTGGTCTTCCTTTGGCCTCCATCCTCAGATTCACTCTGGGTGATCCCATCTGCTCCTGGGGCTGCAATTATACACACCATCCAGAAAGCCTCTTGCTCACGGGTACACTGAGCTCAGGCTGGATCTCCCCATAGCCCCCAACCACCCCACAGTCATCATGCCCAACACTGGGCAGCACCTCAACCGCCCCAAACTTGTCTGTCCTCCCAGTTCTCCCACTCACCCACCCAGCCCCTGGGCTGTCCTGGCTCCCTCACTCCTCTGCCTCAGGCCTCACCTTCTCCCCATGGATCCTCACCACAGCCTCCTCCCCGGACTCCTGGCCTCCAGCCTCTCCTCCCCGGGAGCTGACCTGCCCCTTCCCTGCTCACAGCCCAGTTGGAGGAGGTTCAAGAGAATATCAAGAAAGCTATATTTTTTGACTTTTGTTTTGTTTTTATAAGCCTGGAGAAATAGAACATGAACACTTTTTTATGGAGCACCTCCTATGTGTGAAGACTTTGGGGTAGAATGGTGAGCAAACCAGCCAACCAAACAGCAGGGCAGGTAATGAGTCAGATAATCAGGTTTCTGCAGGGGAGGACTGCAGGTCTGTGCTGAGGGAGCTGGAAAGAAAGGGGCCTTAGCCTGCAGCATCCCAGGCCTTCCCCGCCAGGGCTTCCCTATCAGGTGTGAAGGATGAGGGAAGACATGGAAAGTTTAGGCTGAGAAACAGCCTGAGCGGAGCCCAGGCCAGAGCGGGCAGTGCCGGCAACAAGACCAGAGGGACCGTGAGTGCAGGGACTAGAGTACAGGGAGGGGCTGCCCGATGATGGTGATGGAGACGATGAGGAGAGGTGGGAGGGGCCTCTGTAACAGGGTGGGTGTTAGGAGGGGTTGGAAAGAACCATGAGGAAAAAAACAGACAAACCCCAAAGCTCAGGGCAGATGGGAGGCAGTCATGTCATGGAGGCGCCTAGAAAGCCAAACTCGCAGCTCCAGGTTAGAGCAAAGGTCTCTGGAGTCCTGCCCCATCCCCTGCTCTGCCCCTGGGTGGGAAGTTCCCCACACTGTCTGACCCTGGGCCTGCCTGCTTCATTCTATATATAACAATCTCACCAGATGGCAGTTGCTGGGAGGTCAGGGTTCCCTCAAAGGCGGTCTCCTCTTCCAGCTCTAATCCCCTGTATCAAAGGGATGAGGCTTAGAGCTCCCTGCAACAACCCGCCCAATCCTGACCAGCCACCGGCAGGGGGCTTGGGGGGGTGGGAGGAGGGGACAGGTCAGGTGAGAGTGAGCCCCGTGGGGAGGAAGGTGAGGCCAGATGGCAAGCGCCGGGCCAGATGGAAAAGCAGGAGGGGCAAGGACTGGGTTTGGAGGAGGGATGGGGACAGGCCTCTGTCAGCCCCTTCTCCTCCTTCCAACCCATTTTATTTCTGCCCCCAGACTCCCTCTGCCTCCCCACCTCAGGCACTTTGTCCTCAGACTGCCCCCCCCACCCCCGCAACCCCATCTCTACTTCTCTCTCCTCCTCAGCTTCCTTCCAACCACAGCAGGTCCCTGTGCCCAAAGGGTGCTGGCTGCAGGAAGCAGGTATGAGGTTAGATCTTAGGAAGGGTTTCCTGGGGGAGGGTGGAGGTGCGGGGACCCACCCATCCAGCTGACAGGCAGCAATCCAGTCCCGCATGATGACCAGGAAGCTGTCCAAGTCCACAGTGGCCTGAGGGCCCTCCCCATTGGGGTCCAGGCTGCAGGCCAGCGTTTGGAGGCGTGCATCCTGGGGGCCCCGTCCCGTCACAGCCTCCAGGTAGGCTAGTACATGGGTCACAGCCACAGTGCCTAGGGATAAAGCAGGCTGTGAGGGAGTCTGGGGCAGGTGAGGGGTGGGGGGATGGGGACAGGCGATGGCTTTGAAGTGGGACCACTGGCTGGGCTGGTGGCACCCCAGCACCATGGCCCTTGGGCAATGGGGCCCAGCCATCCCCACCTCAGAACGTGGACTGAAGAGGACCAGCTATGCCCCATCAGGCCCACAGTGGCTGCCCTTCCTGCCTCTCCCAGGGCCCAAAGCCCCACCCTCCTCTGTTAACGTTCCCCAAGTTTCCTCCCCTCACGGTCCTTGTCCTAAAAGGCCTCCATCCTCTTATCCATTTCCTCCCTGAAGCTTCCCACAATCATCCACTTCACCCTAGCCCATCCCTCTCGCTATGGCTCCCCAGTTCCCAGCCCCCCATCTCCATCCCTTATAATTCCTTGATTCTCTGACCTGTCCTCTGGGGGTCACAAGCTTCAAACGTGGAGTTGAGTATTTGTTCCTCTAAGCTGAGCTGCGTCCCCAGGCTCCCCTCCTCTGGCTGGTCCCAGAGGTACCCTGAGGAGACAAGAGGGCCAGCCCACCTATGAGGAGGGGGGATGATGAAGAGCAAAGAGGGGTGACCCCAGGTCCCGGCTCCTGCAGAGGGGAAGGAATTCATTTCAAGCTGCCTGGAGTTTGGGCTGGTGGGGAACCGCAGGAAGCTTTGGGTGGGGGCCGCAATGTGAGGGTCTTTGAGTCACATCCCCCATCCCCCGAGCTGGGAATGTGGGCCCCATCTTTCAGGCCAGGAAGTGCCCCTGCTGTTGAATCCTTTGTGTTCAGTTGACTCAGGAGCCCAAGATACTGAACAAATACTCTGAGTACAGCCTTTCCTCCTCTCTTCTTCCCCTGCTTCCCAGACTCGGCTCAGACGGGGCTAAGGGTGGAGGAGGGCAAAGAAGAGAGGATTCTGGGAGAAGCTGAGGGTGAAGGTGGGCCCAGGAGCCAGGAACAATCCAATATCGCGCGGGCAGCCTGGATCGATCCCTCCCGGCAGCATCTCCGGTCTCCCAGCCCGCCTCGGGGTTGGGTCTCTCTCCTTCCCACATCCCTGAGGCTGGCGTCATCAGTGCCCACGGCCTGGGGCCTGAAACAAAGCAGGATGGGGCAATCCAGGCAGGGTGGGTGGTGGGGGAGCAGTTAGGAGCTCAGAGTGCAGCTTCATGCCTGTGGGCAAGTCTTTTCTCCTTTTGGAGCCTCAGTTTTCCCCACCGGTAAAATGGGTGGATAGAGTGATCTCCCCTCCCCAGGGCTGGGAGGGCTAGGTCTGTGTATTTGAAGAGTACCCCCTCTCCCCTGCCTCTGCACAATGTGAATATCCTGGGGTCTGTCTATCCACTGCTGTATCCACTGTGCCCACACATAACAGGCACTCAACAAATGCTCCAAGATATAGAAGGAGACTATATATTTTCTACCCCAGGACCCACTGGGCCAGCCCAGCCTCTTTCCCAGGGCTGGAAGTGACCTATAAGGCTCCCTGCCCTGCCCCTGGACAGCTGGGTACAGCAGAGGGCCAAGCACAGGCTGCAAGGTCTGCCAGACTCAGGGGGCAATCTGGGCAAGACTCAGGCTCTTGGAGCCTCAGTTTCTTCCTCCGGAAAATGGGTAGTGGGGGGTGGTTACTTCGCTCCTGGAGAAGAGATGAGATAAAATCTGGAAAGGCCCTGGCAGAGGGCCTGGCACATGGTGGAAGCTCAACAATAAAACTGAACATTTATTCAGCCTTTAATAGGAGCCAGGCCCCTTTTGAGCATCTTAAACGAACCATGGTGGCTGCTATTATTACCCCACTTTAAAGGTAAGGATACTTAGGCACAGACAAGTTAGAAACTTGCCCAAGGTCACATGTTCAACATATGAGTGCCCTTTCTCATCCCTCTGACTCTTCAAGGGTTCTCTGTAGTGAGCTAAAATTTGTCCCCTTGGGTTTGAACTCATGCTTCTAGGGAAGGGGAGCGGGAATGTATAGTTAGGGGAGACACCTCCTCTCACTGTGCCCCCATGTTATGGAGGAGGACCCTAAGGCCCAGTGAGGTCACCCAGGACTGGCTGGCTCCAGATGTCATGGGATCTGAGGATCTGCATGTATCTACAGTGCAGATGTGACACTCTGCCTCCCGGGGCCCCTCAGGAAGATGTCACTCTGCTTCTCTCCTGTCTTCTTTCCTTCATTTCCTTCCTCAGTGTCTCTACCTCTCTCTGTCTTTGTCCTGTCCCTTTTCTAGTTTTTTCTTTCTGGCTCTTTCTCCCCATCCTCCTCCCCATCTCTCTGTCCCCTGAGTCCCCGCCTGCCTGTCTCCATGTCCACCGCTCCCATTTTCTTCCGTCTCTGTGCTTCTTTCCCCACAACTCAGCGACTCTCCGTTCCCTGAGCCTTCTCTCTCCCTCCTCCACTGTCTCTCTCTTTTCCCTCCCTGCCTTCCTCAGTCTCCATCCCTCCTGGGTGTGTTCCTCCCTTTCCTTCGGGAGCCTCCCAAAGCTGGCTCAGCCCTTGGCCACGGGTTCCTCAGTGGCCGCACGCCCTCTGCTGGTGCAGACGAAGTTTAGATGTTGGTCGCTCGGTCAGCCTGCCCTCGCTTCCCGAACCCCGGTGTCTGCCTCCTACCTTCTTATCTGGAGAGCCTCCTGAGGGCAGAGTCCAGGCCTGCTAGGAGCCTCTAAGAAAGGGGTCTTGCCTCTCCTCTAGGGTGGGAGTCTCCCTCGGGCTCTCTCACTTAATAGATGAGTTTCAGAAAGGGCAACCCAGCATCTTCCTCCCGAAGCCGCTTTCACACCCATTTGGTCTGCATCCATCCAATTATTCAAGGACTTAGCGATTGGGTTCCTATTACATGTCAGGCATTGCTCCAGGGCAGCGTGACCAACAGGGCAGCCGCCGGCCACAGTGGTTCTTGAGACCTGAACTGTGGTGAGTGTAAATTGAGATGCTCTATTAGTGTAAAGTACACACCAGATTTTGAAGACTTAATATGAAAAATAGAGAATGACTCCAACACCTTTTTATATTGTTGTATGCTGAAAGGATACTGTTTTGGATATATGGGGTTAAATAAAATCTATTATTGCCATTCATTTTGTCTGTTTCTTTTTTTCTTTTTCTTTCAATGTGGCTACTAACAAAATTTTAAATTACATATATGGCTCGCACGTTGACCAGCACAGCTCTAGGGACTGGGAATACCAGAGTGAATAAAAGCGAGGCTGCCCTGTGGAGCTCATGTTCTAGTGGGGGAGACAGAGTCTAAACAGACAGACAAATAGACGTCAGCGCTATGAAGAGAAGTAAAGCAGGAAAGGGGAGAGAGTGCGACAGGGCAGCTGCTTTACAGAAAGCAGAGATCTGAATGAAGTGAGGGTAGCCTGTGGGTCACTGGAGAGGGTGCTCCAGGCAGGGGGCACAGCGCATGCAGAGGCTTCTACTCTCGCAGTCTGGCCTCCCCAGAGCAAATGAGATAAGGTGTCCAGGCAGGTGGGCACACAGCAGGCACTTAATCAAGGATCCCTCCCTGCCGCCCACCCTGCTTTGAGGTGGAGGCTCAGCCACCCCAGGCCACCTCTCCCAAGTCCCCGAGTCACAGCCTGGCGCCCCATTCACCCACTCCTCCCTCTTCATCCTCCCACGGGACAAACGGGGACCCAGTCACTTACTTTCAGCAGCGGGGCCACCCGCCTGGCTCTCTGGCAGGTCCATGGGCCACCCCCGCTGCTCTACAGCTGCTGGCGAAGCTAACAGCTCCCCACCATCACTGGGAGGGACCGAAAAGGGACCAGCTTCTTCAAGAGATCCTGGAAGGACAAACAGGGGAATGGCCTCCTCAGACCAGCCACCCACGGATGGACACCTGCCCTGCCCCACCTGTGCCCCAGGCCGCTCTGGATTCTCAGAACCAGTTTGCCTACCCCTGCCTGGACCAGTGCAGCTCCCACTCAGACCTCTTTTAAGGACTGGAGGTGTGAGCTGGGAAAATGGGGGGCCCAAGGAGTGGGTGGCAGAGATCAAAGGGGGTAGGGTCACTCCTTCCTGCCTTCCCTCCTCCCCGCAGTATGTCAAGTTCCCCAGCCCTGTCCCTCCTGCCCAGTGACTCTCCCCTGACCCCTCCTCTCCTTCCCTATGGCCCCAGGTCAGGCCTCAGCCTCTCCCCCTGGGCCCTTGACCCAGCCTCCGACCCAGCCTCCTGACTCCAGTCTCCCGCTCCAATCCATCCTCACAGGGCCCCAGAGCTGACCTGCCCCTCCCCTGCTCAATGTTTTTCCACAGCTCCCAAGCACCCCGTGGACAAAGCCTAGACCTTGGACTTGATATCGAAGGCCCTGCATGGCCTGATCCCACCTGTCTCCCCCACCCCAAATCCTACTTGCTGCTCCAGCAACTCTGAACTGTGTGCTGTTCCCCAAACTGAGCCAGTTCTCCCCACCTCCAGGTCTCTGCCTGGGACATCCTCTTCACTGGCCCTTCCTGTCTCAGCTCCCATGTCCCCTCCTCTGGAAAACGTCTCCGAAAGAGGGGCTGTCCCTGGGTTCCCACACCACCCTGGGCTACTGGCATTCTTGCCCTATCAGCTTGTATTTGGAACTGTTGGCTTCGCCTGTGAGTTTGACCCCGTCTCTCTCCTGCTCCCAGCCCTCCCATGGCTCCCTAGTGCCCTCAGGACTAAGTCCCAGCCCCTCAGGCTGGTGCAGCACAGAGCGGTCCCTGAAACTCCCGGCTTCTTCTTGTCACTTTTCTCTCCACTGGCCGACCTCCAGGTCCCTCACGGCCCATAGGGACTCAGCATCTTCCCACCGTCCTCCCAGGCCCCCCAGGCTCCCAGCTCCTCTGGGGAGCCTTCCTGAGTCCCTAGGGCAGTTAGGGACTCCCTCCTTTGTGCCCTGACAGTGCCCTGTCCTGCTTCCATCACACCCAGGTTGACCATACGACTTACTGTCCCAACTCCAGGACACTTTCAAGAGTGAAAGGGGAGCTACGAATAATGACAACAGACAATGGCGCCCATATAAGGCTGAGCTGGGCACACTGGGGCACACGGTCAACATACGGTCACCTGGGGCCTATCTGTCCTCACCCCGCCCACTCAGCCCCCCCCTTTCCTCACCAAGTACTCCCCACGCCCTGCTCTCCCTGGTGCCAGACGGGGTCCACAGCTGTGGAGTGCACACTTCCCGGTGGCTTCTAGAAGGTCCTAGAAAAAGGGGTCTTTGAAGAGAGACCCTTCCAGAGTGTGGACCAGGCTGGGGGGTGCAGAAGCGGGGGTGACGGCTGTGGGGCCTGAGTGGGGAAGGGTCCCTGCGAGCGAGGGTGCTGAGAGGCCCTGGGAGCCTCTGACAGGGTTTGGGGGACACACTCCTGGTGAGGGACCGAGGGAGGCTCTGGTGGACCTCAGGGGTCTCTGACGGGGAGATTCTAGCAGGAGGAGGACCCAAGCAGGCATTGTGGGGATTTCAAGGGGGGTCTCTGACTGGATTTCTGGGGAGTCTCTGGATTTCGGAGGAGGGCGTCTCTAACAGGATTTTGGAGGGGAATCTGACAGGATTTTTGGTGGGTTTGACAAGATTTCTGGGGACCTCTGGCAGGACTTGGGGGGAGGGTTCTGAAAGGAGTTGGGAGGAGCGAAACAGGATTTCGGGGGGGTGTCTCTGACAGGCTCTGAGGGAAAAGTCTGACAGAATTTCTAGAAGATTCTGACAGGATTTCAGGGGTCATCTACAAGATTTCCTGGGGGGTTCCTTTCAGTATTTCTGAGGGGCTCTGGTCAGGATTTCAAAAAGACTTTTAACAAGCCTTGGAAGGCCCTGATATTGGGGACTCTCCCCTAGGATTTGGGGGCTCTGCCAGGATTTCAGGAGGGGCTCTGACTCGGCTGGTCCGGGGAACCCTGCCACGGCCAGGGCGCACCTGGGGCCACGTCCCAGTCTAGGGACACAGGTGAGGACCACGAACGACAAACAAACGGAACCTGGGTCGTTGAGGAGATGCGCGTGCGCTGTCCCCGCCAGGAAAAGCAAAGGCGGCTGGGTGGGACCGAGAGCGCGCGCGGCGTCTCAGAGCTCCTCCCCCGACGCACGCGCACACGGGGGCCAGGCGTGCGCTGGTCTAGTCGGTTACCTGTAAGGCCGCGCATGCGTAGGGTTGTCGGGGCGCGCGCCCAGTCTCGTGAAGCGGGCGCATGTGTATTGGCCGAGCGAACGAAGGGTGAAGGGCCTACAGCTGCCGGGAGAGGGCGGCGGAGGCTGCGTCCCCTGCGCTGGGATCTTCTCTACGCCCTCAAGCTTCGGTGAAATGGGCCCAAGCAAGGGAGCGTTGGCCTGAGGGACCCCTGGTCCATCCCCCACTTCTTATCAGTCACCAAGCCGTCCCCTTTGTGCCCTCTGTTCCGTGCCAGGTTGCCGGTCACCGTCACAATGATGCCCTGCCCTGTCCTGCCTCACCACTCCCGTGCCTTTTTGTGGCTCCAGTCACCATGTATTAATAGGTTCCCGAAGGATTCTTTCCCATACCGTTTTATTCATTCGTTTTAGGAGACAGTGGAGGAGAAATAGCCTCAGCTTTTCTGGCTAGAGCAAGGAAGAGAATTATATCCCAAATTGACACCTAAGGAGGGGCATTAGGGGTAAAAGATGTCCCACGCAGTCGGCCTCTTTGCTCGCCTAGACGCAGAAAAGGAATCATTTTGCATTCTCCCGTTCATCCCATCATTATTCATTCAAGTGTTACTTCCTCGGAGAGGTTTTCCTCTGACACACTGCCTGTAATTCAGGCCCCCATCTCTCTACCTACTCTTTTTTTATTGGTCCTTGTGGCACGTCTCGCCGCGTGACATATTCTATATTTGTGTACTGTCTTTGTCACCCCCCACTGGAATGTGAGCTCTGAGCAGTAGGAGGCTGTTTGGGGACAAGAACATGGCTGGCCCAGTGTGGGCGCTCAAAAAGTTTTCGTTGAGTGAATGAATGAAGGGACAGAATCCGTGCCTGGTAACTACTGGGCAGCGTAGAGTGATGATAAGGCTGGAGTCAGACATTCTTGGGTTTGAATTTTGGCTCCATCACTTCCTACCTGTAACCTTGGCACAATGGCTTACCCTCTCTGAGCCTCAGTTTTCCTCCTAGAAATGGAGATAATAATTGCTTCTTAGGTTACCTTGAGGACTTAAGGTGGTAATCCTTGTTAATTGATAGTTATTATTTTGGCTATTAGGTGGCAGCTTGTTATAAGACCTGGGAAAGAACCTGTCTGACAGGTGATGTGGTGAATGGTTAACAGTGTGAGATAGGGAATCAGACAAACCTAGTGCCATTGCTCTGTGACTTTGGCAAGTGATTTCACCTCTCTGAACCTCAGCTTCTTCCCTAGAATGGGAACAAGTAATATCCACCCTATGGGGTCTTATGAGAGTTCAATAGGAATGTTTGCCTAGAGTTTTCTTAGCCGTGGCTGGTAAGTGTTGGACGTCATTAACTTTATTAGTATAATTTCATTCTTTCATTTTATTCCTTCAGTATTTCTTGTTTTTTTCCTTTTTTTGAGGAAAATAATTTTGTAAAACCTAAAATAATTAAAAAACCATTTTATAGTGTAGTTATACATAAAGTGCTAAATCTTAAGTTATGCCTCAATTAAATTTTTATAGAGTAATACATTAATGAAACCATCCATATAAAAAAAGAGAGTATTGGGCTTCCCTGGTGGCACAGTGGTTGAGAGTCCGCCTGCCGATGCAGGGGACACGGGTTCGTGCCCTGGTCCGGGAAGATCCCACATGCCGCGGAGCGGCTGGGCCCGTGAGCCATGGCCGCTGGGCCTGCTCTTCCGGAGCCTGTGCTCTGCAACGGGAGAGGCCACAACATTGAGAGGCTTGCATACCGCAAAAAAAAAAAAAAAAAAAAAAAAAAAGAGTATTGCCTGCAGCCCAGAAATCTTCACACTTCCTCTTAATCATTACCCTCCAAAGGTAAAGCGCCTTGAATTATGGCCTCTTTTGCTCAACGTTATAGTTATAGAATTCATCATGTAGCAGTAGGTCATTTATTTCACTGCTGCGTAATATTCCATTGTATGAATACACCATGACTGAATCATTTTACTCTCGATGGACATTGGGTTGTTTCTGCTTTTTGGCAATTATATATACTGTTATTATGAATTATTTATACAGATTTTCTTAAATTACTCTCAGTAATGTCAGAGATATAGCAAATCTTTTGTTAGGTTTATTCCTAGGTATTTTGTTAGTCTTGCTAATGCAAATCATATTTTTAAAAATTGCATTAAAAATCTTTTTGTTCCTAATGTTTAGGAATATAATTGATTAGGGTATATTAATCTTATGCACAGTGAAGGGTAGCAGAATATGCCACCCCAAAATATCCAACTGTGGCATAAGCATCATTTTGAACTGAACACAGTTGAGAAGAAGCAGATACAAGAAAAGCTCTCTGCCCTTCCCTATTTGCCTAAAAGCTGGATATAAATTCGTTTTGTTTGTTTGTTTGTTTTTTGACCGCACCACGTGGCATGCGGGATCTTAGTTCCCTGACGAGGGATGGAACCCGTGTCCCCTGTAGTGGAAGCTCGGAGTCCTAACCATTGGACCGCCAGGGAATCCCCATGGATATAAATTTGTAAAGGTGTTCCCTCTCCCCTCTCTACCAGGAAGGACAAAAGTTAATAACTCTAGACCCTTGTACACCCAGACACAGCACCAGAACTCTCCCCAAGGGTACCCCCTACCCTTGTTGCTAACAGCATAGATTACTTTTGCTTGTTTTCATACTCCGTATAAGTGGAACCATATAGTATATACTCGTTTGTGATCTGGTTCCTTTGCTCAACTTTTGTGAAATTCAGCTATACGGTTGCATGTAGTTGTAGATCAGGAAATCTTTGCCTTTATTGGGAGTATTTAGTTCCAGTTACTTAAAAAAAACACTTCATTTTGAAAAACCTCAAATATATACAAATTGAGCAGAACAAAGCCCCATGTATCCAACACCCAGCTTTAACAATGGTCAACATTCTGCCATTCTCTTATTTATACCTGTACCCTCATCCCACTTTATATTGTTATTTATTTTTTTAACATTTCTTATTTTCAGGTAAACTTTACATGTGTTAAAATGCACGAGTCTTTTTTTTTTTTTTATTGGCAGGCAGATTCTCAACCACTGCACCACCAGGGAAGCCCAAATGCACGAGTCTTAATGGAACAATTCTGATAAAGTTCCATTTAGTTTTAATGTAATACTGATATTTTTCTTTAGATCTACCATTTTGCTATTTGTTTTATATTTCCCCCGTCTAATCTGTTCTGTGTATTCTCTTGTTTTCTGGCTTTCTTTTATATTAGTCAAGTTTTTTTGTTTTTTTCTCTTCTGTTATGTTGATGGTTATGTTCTTTTATTCTTTTTTGGGTGGTTTTCCTAGAGACTACCATAGGCATCCTTGGCTTATTAGAGTTCTACTTTAAATTAGTACTTTTATCATTTCTTGGACTACGTGAGGACCTAACAACACTTTAATTCCATTTAGCTCCTCCTGCCTGTTGTCTTGCATTTAATTTATTTAATTAATTTATTTATTTTGGCTGCACCGAGCAGCTTGTGGGATCTTAGTTCCCCAACAGGGGATTGAACCCGGGCCCTTGGCAGCGAGAGCACTGAGTCCTAACCACAGGAATTCCCTGTCGTTCATTTTAATTCTACATGTCTTTTAAATTCCACAGGATATTATTGTTATTGTTTTAAGCAGTCATTATTCATTTAGATTTGGCACATACTTACTTCAGGGTTCTTTATATCTCCCCTCATTACCCAACTTTCATCTGGAGGCATTTCCTCCTACCTGACAAACTCTAGCATTTCTTTTTGTGCAGGACTGCTGCTGATAAATGTTTCGTTTCAGTTTGTCTGAAAAAATGTCTTTATTTTCCCATTACTTTTTTTTCTTTTTTTGGCTGCATTGGGTCCTAGCTGTGGCGTGTGGGCTCTCTCATTGAGGTGTGCGAGCTCAGTAGTTGTGATGCGTGGGCTTAGCTACCCTGGAGCGTGTGGGAACCTAGTTCCCCTACAAGGGATTGAACCTGTGTCGCCTGCATTGGAAGGTGGATTCTTTACCACTGGACCACCGGGGAAGTCCCTTTGCCATTACTTTTGAAGGATGTTTTCACTGGGTATGATATTCTAGATTGACGATGGCTTTCTTTCAGCCGTTTGACTGTGTCATTGAATTGTTTTCTGACTTCCATTTTTTTTTTCGTATTTAAAAGTCAGCTGTCTGTCTTATTTCCTCTTTGAAGTAAAGTGTCCTTTTCCTTTGGCTGCTTTCAAGATTTGTTGTTTTAGGTTTTCATAGGTTTTAATGTGATATGCCTAAGTGTGGTTTCTTTGTGTTTATTCTGCTTGGGGTTCCTAAAGCTTGAATCTGTGAGTTGATGTCTCATCAACTTTGTAAAATTCTTGGCTAGTGTCTCTTCAAATGTTGCTTAGTACTCTTTCTCTTTTCTCTCTACTTCTAGGACTTCAGTATATGTTTGAAAGGCTTTTTCACCATGACCAGTATGTCTCATATGTCTTTTGTATATTTTCCATCCTTTTTCACTGGTTCAGTCTGGCTATTTCTACTGACCTGTTTCCCACTGTGTCTAATCTGCTGTAAAACCCATCTACTGAATTTTTAATTTATTTATAAGTTCTAAAATTTACACTGGATTCCATCTCCTCCCCCTTCCTTTTAGGTTCCAGTTCTCTGATGAAATTCTCCATCTTTTCATCTATTTTTTTGAGCATATTAATCATAGTTACCTTAAGGTCTGTGTCTGATAATGCCAGTGTCTGGATCACCTATGGATGCATACTTCTATTGATCTACAGATGGGGAAACATCTATTTCCCCAGATGCCAGGTGGTTAAGTTTATGGAATCCCCATGGACTGCTAGAGGGAGTAGACTTTTCAGAACATTCTACCTAATCAAAATAGGTAGATGCATCCCCTACAACCCAGCAATTCTTTTACTGTTTACAGCTCCCCAGATCCCTCCTGCCCTCCTTCTGGACCACAGGGGGACATATATACTAATGTTTATTGTAGCATTATTTGTAATAGTGGGAAATCAGAGGCAATTCAGTTGTGCATCACTGAGAGTGTGGAAAGGTTACATGTGGTGAAGACTGACCATGGAATTTGTTCAGTGGATGGGATAGATATTGGATGTACCAATGCAATATGGAGGAGTCCTAAAGATGGTGCTGAAAAAAAAAGCCCCATAAGAATGACATGTGTAATACCACCTATGGAAATTACAAATACATGCATAAAAAGGAATGATCATATTTAGCAAGAATATGTACTGTTAGAAGCTGATGTGTGTCCTCCCAAAATTCATATATTGAAGCCCTACCCACTGGTACTTCAAAGTACAATCATATTTGGATACAGATCTTCAAAGAGATTATTAAATTAAGATGAGGTCTCTAAGATGGGCCCTAATCCGGTATGACTGATGTCCTTACAAGAGGAGGAAATTTGGATGCAGACATGTGCGTGCATGAGAAAAGACCACGTGAAGACACAAAGAAAAGATGGCCATCTGTAAGTCAGGGAGAGAGGCCTCAGAAGACACCTAACTGGCCGACACCTTGATCTCAGACTTCTAGATCCAGAACTGTGAGAAAATAAATTTCTGTTGTTTAAGTCACCCAGTCTGTGGAATTTTCTTATGGCGGTCCTAGCTGACTAATACACTTGTCAAAAACACAAGAAATAGTTGTCAATGGTGGGAAAGTGAATGGGACTGGGGGGTGGGGAGAGAAGGTATGGAAAGGCCAGTCAAGTTCTGACATTCTCCATGAGGACATATTGATGCTTATTTGGAATAATCAAAAACCTATTTTTTTTCAAAAGGAAGTTCTCTTTTATTTGTGCCCACACATTGCTAGTTTCCTGAATGTGCTGCGTCTCTCTGTGGGGTGATCCAACCCTGAACCTGGGCTTCGAAGGAGAAAGTGCATGTTGTGTCTGCACCCCTACAAGATGCAGCACCATAAAGACCCTGATGTGCCTTCTCAATTTCTTTTTTTTTTGCCCACACAGCATGGCATACGTGATCCTAGTTCCCCAATGAGGGATCGAACCTGCGCCCCCTGCAGTGGAAGTGTGGAGTCCTAACCACTGGACCGCCAGGGAAGTCCCTCAATGGTGGGTCTTGAGAGAGGGCTCTTGGAGGGAATAGGGGGTGCTCTGAGGATGGGGGATGGGGGCACAGTGGCAGGGCATCCAAGACAGGGTCTCTGAGCTTCCAGGTTTGGCTGGGGCAGCAGGCCTGGCTTGCAGAGTTAGAGTCTGAGTTGACGCTCATGGAGGGACAGACAGAGGGACACAGGGAGAGAGACACAGAAATTCGAGATGGAGTCAGCATGTAAATTTGAGTGTCAGGGAATGAAAAGACAAAGATGAGAGAGTGGAGACAGAGATGGGGCTGGAGACACAGACTTGGGGGCTGGAGGTGACAGGATCTGGACAGAATAATGGCCCCCCCCAAAGATGGCCCCCCTCTAATTCATGGAACCTGTTTAATATGTTGTCCAGGTTGGCTCAATCCAATCCCATGAGCCCTTCAAGGCAGAGAACTCTCTCCTGCTGGAAGAGGAAGAGGAAAGCATAAGGGAGATGGGGCAGAAGGGAAATACAGAGAGATTCCACGTGTGAGATTTGCAGTATGGGATCCACATGCAAAAACCGGAGAGAGACCTCTAGGAACTAAGTGTGGGTGTTCCAGGTGACAGCCAGCAAGGAAGCAGGGACCTCAGTTCAACCCCAAGGGACTTGATTGTGCCAACAACCTGAATGATCTTCGAAGCAGAGTTGTCCCAGAGCCTCCAGGTAAGAACCCCGCTGGCTAACACCTTGATGTTGCCCTTGTGATACCTGCACAGAGGACCAGCCCAGCCATCCTGGATTTCTGACCTATAGACCAGTGAGAGGATACATTTGTATTGTTTTAGGTTGCTACATTAGCGGTCATTTTTTGCGGCAGCAACAGGAAACTAATGCAAGGGCAGAGTGCACAGACAGGACTGGAGTGAAAGAGCTGGGAGCCGGAGGGCAGACAGAGCTGGAGGTGACAGGGATGGGGACTGAGGATACTGATGGGGCTGGAGGTCACAGAGTTGCTCAGTCAGAAGACAGACGGCGTCTGAATCAGAAAACAACACAGAGACGTTGGCAGGAACTAACAGCTCAGCCAGATGTCATGCTGAAGGTTAGGGTTGGGGGAAATTGCCATGGCTTGGCTGGCTGAGGCCTGAGGACAGATCTCCAAAGGAGACAGTGCTGCTGGATGTAAGAAAAAGTTTAATTTCCATATGGTGCCTGGGACGGGGTCTGGTGGGGGGGTACATGCAGGTGTTCCCTGGTCCCCACCCCTATTACTGCTGGGAGTGCCTGAGGATATACAGGAAGTGGGTCTTGCGGGCAGGCAGCCTGGCATGAGAGGAGCTCTGGGTCCCCTCTTCGAGGACGTCCTCGCGGGTCCCCTCTCGGAGCCCATCCCGGATGGCCTGCAGGCGGTGTCGCTTCTCACTGAGCCAGTGGCCGCTCTCCTGGGCATCCTGGTGGGACCTCCGCCGTGGCAGCTTCATGATCCAGAAGGCCATTCGGGGGTGGGGTTCCGGGTGGAAGCTGTCCATGGCCTTTGGGACAGGCACCAGGGCCTCCTTCTCCTCTATCTTGGGTACCTGGTGAAGAGGGACAAGGAGACCCTCTCAAACTCCAAGTGACAGCCTCAAGATGCTCCCCTGGCATATTCAACCCACTTTGCCACCTATGGGATGCTTTGGGAATTAAAAGCTCACCCTGCAGTTTGCAAAACACTCGGGTTTATAAGCGCTTTAGAATTAAAAATACTCTGAGGTTTATAGAATACTCTGGGTTTGAAAACACATTTTGGAGGTTTTAGAAGCACTTTAGGATTAAGCATTCCCTGAGGTTTAGAAAGCAGTTTGAAATGTACAAAGCACTTTGGGATTAAAGAATCATGACCACAGTTGCAACACGTGATCCTTAACGGAATCCTGGATCAAAGAGCAATCGCATCAGCTCTTGTGGACAGCTTTTGGTCCAGCAGGCACATTTCAATGTCTGTTCTGTCCTTGCTACTCAAAGTGAGGGTTGTGGACCAGCAGTGTCAGCATCACTTGGGAGCTTGTTAGACATGCAAATGAGCGGGCCCCACCCCATCCAGACCTACTGAATCAGAGTCTACATTTCAGTACGTTGAGGTTTGGGAAGCCCCATAGGAGATGGTTACAGGTTGAATTGTGTCTCCCCCACTCTCCAGTTCATATGTTGAGGTCCATTAGGACCCTAGTAGCTCAGAATGTAATCTCGTTTGGAAATAGGGTCACTATGTAGTTTTCATTAGTAAAGATGAGGTCATTAGAGTGGGCTCTAATCTACTATGACTGGTGTTCTTATGCAAAGGGGAAATTTGGACATAGAAAAGCACATAGGGAGAGCCCCATGCAAAGATGAAGGCAGAGATGGAGATGATGCATCTACATGCCAAGGAACGCTAAAGAATTGTCAGCAAACCACCAGAAGCTAGGGAAGGTGCATGGAACAGATTCTCCCCAACAGCCCTCTGAAGGAACCAAGCCTGCTGACACCTTGATCTTAGACATCTAGCCTCCAGAACCGTGAGACAATACATGTCTGTTGTTTAAGCCACCCAATCTGTGGGACTTTGTTACGGCAGCTCTAGCAAACTAATAGAGAGATAATAGTCTGATATCAATGTTAAATTTCTTGGGTGTAAAAATGGGACTGGTCACGCAGGCGAATGCATTATTCTTAGGAGATATCTGCTGAAGGATTTAGGGGTGAAGTGTCATGATATCAATAATTTACTGTCACATGGTTCAAAAATAAAAAAAAAGTAAAAAGAAAGTCAGTATGGTAAAATGTTAACAAGTGGTGAATCTAGGCCAGTGGTTTTCAACCCAAGTCTGGAGACATTTTTGGTTGTCACAACTGGAGGGGGTGTGGGTGCTACTGCCATCTAGTGGGTAGAGGCAGGGATGCTGCTAAACATTGTATAGGGCACGGGACAGCCCCCTACAACAAAAAATTATCCAGCCCCAAATGCCAATGGTGCTGATGTTGAGAAACCCTGCTCTGTGGAAAAGTGGATACAGGTTTATGGTACTATTGTTTTTGCAACTTTTCTGTAGATTTGAAATCTTTAAAATAAAAAAGTGGGAGTGTGTGTGGGAGAACCACGTGGGTTTGCCAAGCACTTGAGTGTTCTTACAACATTTTAGGATCAAAAAAAATAAGCCCTTTGTGATTAGAATCACTCTTAGAGGTTTACGAAGGTGAGATACACAAAGCATTTGGGGTTCATAAAGTACTTAGGAATTATTAAAAATCACATTTTGATGTTTACAAGGGAGAGATTTACCAAGCACTTTGGGATAGATTAAAAAATCCTTGGAGGTTTGCAGAGCACTTTGAGATCAAAACACACTTTGAGGTTTACGAGGGTGAATCTTAGCAAACACTTGGAATGAAAAGTACTTTTTCTGGCTTACAAAACCCTCTGGGGTTGGAGCAAGCAAGGATGTACTCTTAGGCTGTAAACCTCATTTCTGAGAGCTGGTCAGTCCCTTTTGACAGATGACAAAACTGAGGCCCAGAGAGAGGGTGTCCAGCACAGAGGGAGTGGGAGAGTCAATTCTTCTTTTCCTCCTAAACTACAGAAAGTGTTTGGGCTTGGACACTTTGCTGGGGGCGTGTCCTAACCTTCCAGTCACCCTGCAAGCTCCCCTCTCCTGGCTCAATGGATGCCACCACCTTCTCAGAGATCAGCACCTCTCCTGTCTTGTTGTTGGTCACCTGTGAGGACCCGAAGGAGAGTAAGAAAAAACGTCTTTCCTCCTATGCCCTCCTCCCTGACAGATACTGCAGCATGAGGGATCTTAGGGAGACTCCAGGAGGGACTTCCTGGCATAGGCACCTTGTCAATCTGGAGGTGGCTGGAGAGAGTTTTGTTTCCCAGCCTGTGCTTCTGGTTCTCTTCTTGGTGGTAGTTCCTAGGGAGGCCCCGGAAGTCCATAGGAGCAGAGAAGAAGCTGTCCATGCCCCGCAGCAGGTCATCCTGGGGCTGGGGGAGGAATTGGTGAGCTGCTGGACCTCTGGACTCCCCAGGACATCTGTAGCCTTGGCAGGATCCCCTTCTCTCTCCATCCTCTGACCCTTAGGGCCTAACCAGGTCACCTCCTTTCCCCATCTGTCCCATTACTTTCCTATTCCTGCCCCCATCTGTCTTCTGTCTCTCTGTCCCATCCCTCTCTCCTCCTGTCTGTCTGTCTCTCTGCCTGTCTCCCTCCCTCTCTTCCTATCTCTCGGTCTCCCTGTTGCACGCTCTCTCTGTCCCTTGACTCCTCTTTCTGTCTATCTTTCTATCTGGCCGCGACCCGTCTCCCACTCTGTCTCCCTGAACCCCTTCCATCCCTCAGTCACCATCTGCCCCTGTCCCTCTTCTCTGTACCTCTTCTTTTCCCCAACACACGGCAGAGCTTACTTTCAGGAAAAGCCGGGTGAAGGCTTGGAGTAGACTCTGGAGACCTAGAAAAGCCGAGGAGCTCTCCTGGGCGTCACCATCGCGGATCGGGGCTGCAGTGGAGGGGGGCACCGAGGCAGAGGGGAACAGCAGCAACAGGGCTAGCAGGTGCCACATTGCGGGCCGGGCCGGGAGGCTATGGCAAGGGCAGGGGTCAGAGCCCCCCCCATAAAGGCTCCGTCCCCTAAGTGCCCACACCCCCATCCTAGGCAACAGCTCCTTCCTATCCCTGGCCCAGGAACTCCGCACACCCCGCCCATTCCCCCCACCCCCTTATCTTCTGCTCCAACCCCCTCCATCGTGTCAGGCCCCTCCCCTCCCCTCAGGCCCTGCTCTTCTGGGCTCTGCCTCACACAACAGATCTCGTTCCTCTCCTTCGCCCACATTCGTATCCAGATCTCGTTCCTCCTCACCTTCTCCCACGCCCCGCCCCTTCTTCTGGGACCCGCCTTTATACTAGACCACAGCCCGGTCACCGGACTCTCAGACTCTGGCCGTCCACGGACTGTTAAATCCAAACAGTTCTGAGCTCGAGCCCAGCCCGGATACCTGGAGCGTTGGATGAGCTCCTCGAGGCCTAGACTCGCCTCTATTGTCTGACCACGCCCCCATTGATGACCTCACCCATGAGCCCAGCCCTCTATTGGACAGTCACGCCCTTAAGGGAAGGGCCACGCCCCTTGAGCCAGAGCCGGGCGTTGATTTCAAGTTCACACCCCCATAGTCAGACCACGCTCCTGTCGGTTGACCTCGGCCCTGGAGACCCAGTGTTGCCCCTGTTCTCTGATCGTGGCCATCGTGCCGGAGTCACTCTGCAATCGCCGGTGGCCCCGCCCCTGACTTAGAGCCACGCCCCCGCACCAAGGCCACGCCTCGGTGCCCCAGATCTTGCCCCTAGCGCCCTCAGTTCCATTCCTAGGCTCTCTCTGCTTATGAACTACCCGTGTCCGAGCAGTCCTTCTGATTATCCCACTGCTTAGTTCTGTATCTATCTCTGAGAGTTTCTCCGTGTCCTTTTCCGTCTTCTCCAGGTTTTGAAACGATTAATACGCTCAATAGAGTGCATTGTAGGGACGCTGAACCCCGAGCTCTCTTCGGTTCCACTAAAAAGCTCCGCCCTCTCAAGAAACCCTAAATCCAGTCCTATGTACCACCTTACAAGGAACCCGGAATCCGGGCTCCCTTTTTCCTCAGGACCCCAGAGTCTGGACCCCAGCCCCTCTTGTCTCTTGAGTTTGAACACTCAACTTCTCATCTTTAAGGGACCCTTCATCTTTAAGGGGTATAATTACGGGACCCTCATCTTTTTCCTCAGGAACCGAGGCTCTCCCCGGGTCCTGGGACAGCTGCCACCTCTAGTCCACTAGTGCGTGTGGATGCGGGAGTCTCCATCTTGGTGAACCTCCAATAACTCCCAGTCGTCTTGCCCACGACCCTTAACTCTGATGAGGTCACAAGGAAACCAATCAATCAAAAGAAATCAGTGGAAATCAATCAAAAACCCATCCCCATTACCTCTAGTCTCAAAAATATACTTGACGCTGAACAGGATTCTTTTGTGTTCCTATCAATCACTTCCACAACTCCAACACACAAACTACACTAGAGGGTAGCCAGGAGTCCAGGCCCCCAGACCATTCCTCCTCTTGACTCAGGAATCTTGGCCCCCAGTTTCCTCCTCTCTCAGATACAGACAGGTTTCCTGGTCCCCATCAATCCTCCCTCAGACCCAGGTGTCCAGACCCCCAATTCTCCTGCTCTCTCAGGGATCCAGGCATCAGAATCTCGAAATTCTTCACCAGGCCCCAGCTAGACTTCACCTGTCTTTTCCCAAAGCAAAAATCCTCGCCCAGACTGTCACCGTCGGATCCCCCTTCCCGCTGTCCGGCGCCCGGACCCGCCCCCCCTCCGGTCCCTCCCACTTTTCCCAAACAAAGCTCCCGGGCAACTTTCTCCCTCGCAGCGCCCCGCCCGCCCGCGGCTCCCCAGCCCCAGGCCGGGAGGTAGGTAGGAAGGCGCCGGCGGGAGTCGGGGATCCTGCTTTGGGGTGTGTGAGTTCGTGTGGGAAGTTATGCGTTATGAGTTGAGGTGTTTGTGGGACCGTCTCTGAATTGCTTGCAGCCCTCTTTTTGCCGGGGGGGCCCGAGTTTGCGCTCGTGACTGAGTCTAAGTGTGGAGTTGGAACTTTCGCCAGAGTTGGGGTGTCTGTTGATGGGTCTGAGTTTGGGAATGTGAGCCTGGGAGTCGGTGAGGACTGGGGACTGTGGGGGGAATGTCTGTGGAGGTATCGGTTTCAAGTGAGAAAGGGCCCCGTGCTTGTTTCTGATCGAATTGGTTTGTGTGTGTCATTTGTGGGCGCCTGGTCCTCCTCATGGAGAAAGGAGGCCTCCTGGGTGGCAGAAGGGGGGTGCTACGGTGCTTTCTGGATCTTCAGTCTTTTCTCTTTGGAGGTTTGGGGCCTGGGGCAGGAAATTAGTGGGGACCTTTCTGACTCAGCTCCTCTGTCCCTTTGTCTGGCCACATGGGGGAGAGCTGGGCTGGGATTTTGGCCTACGGGGGTCCTGAATGCCTCAGCGCCACTGGGCTCGGCCAGGGGTCTTTGTCTGTCTGGGCCGGAGCTCCGGGGTCCCAGGAAGGAGGGGGTTGGGGGCCTGGACTCTGGGGTCCTGGGAAAGCCGTGGAAGACGTGGAGCCGCCAGGGAGGCGGGATCTGCCTGTATTGGAAAAAGTTTTCCCCTGTTCCCGGCCTCCGGAAAGTCACTGGGAACTTGAGTTGGATCCGAGCCCATGCCGCGGGGCGGGGTGGGGGGGGGGGAGGAAGGGGAGGGAAGGGGCGGGGCCGGGGGCCAGAGAGGAGGCGCGCTCGCTGGCCAGTCCCCCCCCTGATGGGGGT